>NC_071506.1:69386927-69686927 GCF_027887155.1 Malaclemys terrapin pileata | reverse complement strand
TGCGTACTCCAGTGGATCAAAGCAAGTTCGATATAACGTAGTTTCACCTATAACACGGTAAGATTTTTTGGCTCCCGAGGACAGCGTTATATCAAGGTAGAGGCGTAATAATTTTTAAACTTAAAGAGGGCAATTATTTTTTCTTCATGTAAGAAAAATAAATGCAAATTGGTTTTGGTTTTGAAATATGACAAAACTTCCTTCATCTTCCATGCTGCTCACTTATTTCAAGAGAAAATAGTTACTGTAATATCCTTCATCCCTTAAAATGTTAGGAAAACCTACAGTAATGATGCAGTCTTGTATCCTTGCCATGATAGGATAACTAGGACAATCTTAATTCAAAAATTTGTTGTAAATGCCTGAAAGGGAAAAGAAAGCAGGAAACTATGTAACTGGTGGTTTAATATAACCTGATGTTATGTTATATTATATATATATATATATGTGTTCTGTATCATATATCAAAGTGATTATTGTTTTAGTCTAGGCAAATTTTAGTAATTTTGGTTCCATGTGCTATTCCCTCCCACCCCCAGCACTCTGTGAAAATAGATTCAAGACAATTAGCCGGTGCCTCAAACTTCAGCTTAAAACATTATCCTTTACTAATGAAATTGTAAGTACTGAGCAATTTGGGCCAAAATTATTCTCTCAGTGAAATAAGATAAATTCCATTCAGCTTCCCTTGATGATACCTTTAGTTTTAAAACAATCTAGCAGTTTTTTTTAAAGTAAGAAGATCATTTGTGCCCTTAATTATCCTCAGGTTGATTAAGTGGATCACAAGCTAAATATGAGTGAACAATATAACATCGTTGCAAAAAAAGCAAACATCTTTCTGGGATGTATTAGCGGGAGTGTTGTAAGCAAGACGCGAGAAGAAATTCTTACGTTCTACTCCACGTTAATTAGGCCTCAACTAGAGTATTTTGTCCAGTTCTGGGAGCCACATTTCAGGAAAGATGTGAACAAATTAGGGAAAGTTCAGAGAAGAGCAATAAAAATTATTAAAGTTCTAGAAAGCATGACCTATGAGGGAAGATAGAAAAAACTGGGTTTGTTTAGTCTGGCGAAGAGAAGACTGAGAAGGGACATGGTAACAGTTTTCAAGTACATAAAAGGTTGTTACAAGGAGAATGGAGAAAAATTGTTCTCCTTAACCTCTGAGGCTAGGACAAGAAACAATGGGCTTAAATTGCAGCAAGGGTGGTTTAGGTTGGACATTAGGAAAAAATTCCTAGCAGTCAGGGTGGTTAAGTACGGGAATAAATTGCCTAGGGAGGTTGTGGAATCTCCATTGTTGGAGATTTTTCAGAGCAGGTTAGAAAAATATCTGTCAGGCATGGTCTAGATCAGTGCTCCTCAAAGTCGGGCCACCACTTGTTCAGGGAAAGCTTCCCTTCCACACAGGGCTGCATGGCCCAATGGCTAGAATCAATGTTGGAAGGGACCTCAGGAGGTCATCTAGTCCAACCCCCTGCTCAAAGCAGGACCAATCCCCAGACAGATTTTTGCCCCAAATCCCTAAATGGGACTCTCAAGGATTGAACTCGCAACCCTGGATTTAGGGGGCCAATGTTCAAAACACTGAGCTATCCCTGGCAGGCTGGGCCGGTTTGTTTACCTGCCACATCCGCAGGTTCGGCCGATCATGGCTCCCACTGGCCACGGTTCGCCGCTCCAGGCCAATGGGGGCTGCGGGAAGTGGCGTGGGCTGAGGGATGTGCTGGCCACCCTTCCTGCAGCCCCCATTGGCCTGGAGCGGCGAACCGCGGCCAGTGGGAGTCGTGATCGGCCGAACCTGCGGATGCAGCAGGTAAACAAACTGGCCCGGACTGCCAGGGGCTTTCCCTGAACAAGCGCGGGACCGGCTTTGAGAAGCACTGGTCTAGATAATACTTAGTCTTGCCATGACTGCAGAGGACTGCACAAGATGACCTCTCGAGTCCCTTCCAGTCCTATGATTCTATGATCCTAAGTGACGAGGTTCTGCTAGTGCTCATGTGCACAAACATACAAGCAAGACCCCTTCCTTTCTTTGATGCATGTCATGCTGCGGTGCTATATGATCTCTTCTGGCAGTGAGAAGACATTTTCTTGCCTCTGAGAATGAGGTGATCTCTCAGATAGACCCCTTAAAAAGAAAGGGACACAAAGCTCAAAATACTGAGGTATCTGAAGAAGAATCAAAATGTTTTTCAGATGTTTCTTCCCTCTTTAGAGACTCAGTGGTCCAGATCCTCAGCTGGTGCAAATAGTCATTAATCTATTGATTCATAGGGCCAGATTTTGGCCCAGTAAGCATCTATTTTCAATGTAGTCACACATGGACTTATTTGGAGTTAGTCTGCCCCTAAACTTTGGGAAGGAGGATGGTAGTGTTAAGCCATCTTTGTGCTCTCTGTATTTTGGGTCCTGCCTGGTCCCCAGTGCAAGTCTGTTTCAATTTGAGCTTTGCTTCTCATAGTCCCATATAAGCCATAGGAGCAGAATATAGTCATGGTGAAAGGCACTCTGGCCACATCTCAGATATGCCCCTATACTGAGGGTCTGGGAGCAATGCGGGTGTAAGGCTTTTCTATATTGACCAGGTAGGCCCCCTGCATGGGGACCAATCTCAAGGCATTGTTATCGTTCACTCTGTCTGAGGCCTTAGTGTAACTGAGAATCAGATCAACACGGTTCAAGCTTACCAAAGGTGAGGGTCATCCCTGACAGCATGCTCAGAAGAAATTATAAAGTGGCTCTACAGATATCTCTTTCAACCACATGAAACGCCTGTTAATGTGTCTTAAATTTCTTGGTCACATGAGCACAGAGTGTTTCCCATTATCCTAATGCATTGTGCGTTGTTGGCCCACATGGTATTTTCTTTAGAATTGATATATCCCTAACATGGCTTTATAAAAATGGAAATATGGATCAAATTATAAAACATAGTACAGGCTGAGAGACTAAAGTTACAGTGGATAAGAACAAGAAGTCCCTTGGCCTCTGTTAAACATCAGAGAAAGGAAAACAAACTCTATTTACAACAAAATAGTTTTGTAGGAGAGTCCAGCTATGTCAGAATCAAGTCCTGGCACACAAGAACAGATGAGGAAGGTCAAGGCAAAATGGATTTTTCTGACAAAGTACACATTTCCTGAAATGGTTAATGGTATCAGCAATTCATTCTGAAGTATGCAAAGCACGGGAATGTTCTGACTACAGTGGGAGCTACTGGATGCCCAAACACTTTACAGACAGCAACCTAATCTTAGGCACCTGCTTTTAAAATCTTGGCTGATAGACACTGATCATAATGGTGAAATCCTCAGACCTATCAATACCACCAAAAAGTTTTAGTTTCTCGAAGTCTGTATATTTATGAGCATCTGTTGATTTTGTGTGACTCACAGATTGAGTTGGAACAGTCAAATGCTTTATTATAGTTCCTGTGGATTTTCATCAGTGTTGCAGACTGACAGGTAACAGGCTCACCAGAACACCACAGGTTTTGCATGTTCTTAGAGTATAATGTATGTGATTCAGCAGTGAGCCCAAGGTGTCATCTAACTCAGTGTTTCAATAGGCTGACAGAGAATATTTGACCTTGAAGGGTAAGAATGTGCAGAGAGGGAGGATGAGTTTTCCATGCTTTAGACGAGGGGTAGGGAACCTTTTTTCTGTCATGAGCCATTGACCCACAGAAAAAAATCAACCGCAAGCCTTCACCTGTGAGGGGAGGGGGTCCGTGGAGGCTCGGGGCTTCCCCCTGCAGCTGGGCGAGCCAGCACTTGCGGCTCTGGCTCTGCAGGCAGGGGTGGGGGCGCAGTGGGCCAGATGAAATTAAGCAAGGGGACCAGATCCGGCCTGTGGGCCATAGGTTCCCCACCCCTGCTTTAGACTGTAATACAATTTTCAGTGCCTCATGGCTCCCTAATCACCTTTTGCGATCACCTTGGGAGTTGTGACCCACCAGTTGAGAAATACTGATCTAACCAAGTTCTTGTCTGGTAGGTAAATGTTTGGGTCTTTCCTGCTTTTAGGTCATGCATCATTATTGGATTCTTGACTTTTGATCTAGCATTAATAATCAGCACAGTTTTGAGTATGGGCGAGTTCTATTTTTGCCATGTGAGATATGCTGGATTTAAAGACTTTTTCTTGTCAATTGCTGTTTCCAATGTTTGCTCTTGTCCATGAGAGCTGGGATTGTGGAAGGAGTATTGGATGAGGCATGAACCAGAAAACATGAGAACTCCAGAGCTGCTCAAGGCACTGGGTTGTGTTGTGGTTAAAAGCAGAGTTTGAGAATAATGGTTTATTTATTTCTCTTAACACATCCATCACTGTGGTGTCTGAATGACACTCACTAGTGCATTAAATGAGTGATTAACATCGGTCATGTGTTTTTCTTTCTTCCTTTCGCTATCATCAAAGGGCAAATTTGTCGCCAACCCCACTCCTGGGTTGGCGACCTACTCACCTGAGGTCAGAAGGCTGTATTATAGACTGTTATATTGCAGTCTGCCGTACCCAGAAGGCTTGGACTAAAGACTGCTCATTACTCTGCCCAGCCCAGAGGGCTAGAGCCTAGACGGTTGCTTGCTGTCAGCCCTAGTCAAGAGATTCAGGGTTAACAATTACTTATTGCTCTGTCCTGCCAAGGGGTCAGAGTCCCAGACTATTAATTGTGATTTGCCCTGCCAGGAGGCTGCAAATGATAGACTGCTGATTGCTCGGCCCTGACCAGTGGGGCACGAGCCCCAATATCATTGCCTGACACATTGAGGTGGAGTGGCCTCCCTCCCCACTGGATAGAGAGGGACCACTACATACGGCCTGTCAGAACAGCAGGAAAATTGGATTCTGTTTCCAGCTCTGCAGTGACTTATTTGTGATCTTGGACAGGTCGCCTCAGGTTTCAGTTTTTTCATCTGAAAAACTGAGATTGTGATACTTGTATAGTGCTTTAATATAAACAAGTGAAAAATCCCAGTATACTAACTCATTAATTAGTACTATACTCCTGCCTTCCATTCCAGCTCATTCAGAAACACTAGAAAACTGAACAAACAAGTTCTTTGAAGCAGAAAATGTTGCATAAACCCATAAAGAATCCAAGGAGACTGTTGGTGAAATGACTGCAATGAGATAAATTTACTAAAAACTTTTGAAGAGCAGATCTCAAGAATAGCATGCCAAATACAGATGGAAAAAACATCTGACTGTGACCAGTGTAAAAAGAAGGCAACTAAGGAATAAAGTCTTTAGGACTGTGTTTGTTAGCAACTGAGCTTTTGGTAAGAATAAGGAGGAGAAAGCTACACAGGTTTGTGTTCATTAGTCCTTGAACAGTTTGTGTAGCACTGAGGGAGGGATGTAGTAACACGACTATTTGAAAGAGAGGCAGGAGTATTCAGTAGTTAGGGTGACAGCCTGGGAGTTGGGATCTTGGTTCAGATCCCTGTTCTGCAACAAGCTTCCTGTGACATTTTGGGCAAGGTCACAATCTCTCTTTGCCTCAGTCCCCTATCTGTAAAATGGGGATAATAGCACTGCCCTATCACGGGAAAGTTGTGACGATAAATATGTTAAAGATTCTGAAGTGATCAGATACTATGATAAAGAGAGCAATAGATGTACTTAAAGGTTTTAAGGCCACTATTGTAATCTGAAATGTCCAGAAGTACTGGATTTGGTCTAGCATGTGAGCGCTAATAGGGTAGAGCACACTGTTAATAAAAAGAGCATTAACCCTGTGCCTGGGTATGTGCTTGAATTTACATCCACAAGGCACTACACAAAGTGCCCCCAGGACATGAAAACTGTGTATAGAAATAAAAAATAAAATTAAAATGTTCATGAGTTTTTCCCATACAGCCAATGACTATTGTATCAAGTAATGAAACCTGGATTTCCAGAAATCTTTAACGATTTTCCTTAAGGAAAACTTGGAATCATTTCTCACATAAGAGATACAGGTGTTCATTAGTAATTATTATGGAAGCCAAGCACATAGGAAAGTCTGTAAACAGGGAGATGTATGACCAGAGCAGCAAGGCTACACAAGAGGTAAGGATGGCCAATCTACCCCTCTCGCCCAAAGATATATTACGATGCTATGCTGAAATTCAGCATAAGACAGTTTCTTAATGCTCTTGTCATTTATAATTCTATGTTTCCGGTAACTAACTCATGTCTTTCAGCTAAGGGCTTCCATGCCTCTAAAAGATTCCCGATGCAAAGCAAGTAGCAGGCAGCCGAAAGCCCTGCATGGTGTGGAGCCATATTCCTGCAGGAACAACACTGATCCCACCATAAACTAGCAACTTCAGGTGGAGGCTGAGTATTCCATCACTCAGCTCTGTAGCTTTTCTATGCATATTCTTATTTTTATATTTTTAGAATTAAATGCTTCCAGAATTTGTATTTTGTGCTTCTAATATGCTGTACATTTGGTGCATAACATTGCACGAGGGGTGATTCTGAGGAGACTTAAAAATTTTGTACTTGTCTTATTTCAACAGAGGCCATTTAAAAAACATGTTTAGTTCTAAAAGTAAAATCTGACAGTGTTGAAAATAAGTTTAATATTTGCTATATAAATAGCTTAAGCTGCTGTTACCCAAATCTAACACAAACCATTTGTTTTTAACTAGTTTCACTGAAACCTACTGTATTTTGTAGTAAACAAAAGACAGCCACTAAACTAGCCTTTGAGGTTTGTTTTCATTTTAAAAAATATACATAACTGTACATTTTAAACAAGTGGAGACAGTTGTGCCTAAATAAAACATAAAAAAAAAAAATTAACAGTGTAATAAAATAACAAGAATAAAACCATAGGAGTCCAGGTCCTAGACTCTACTTGTCTTGAGATCCATGACAAAATTCCCACTGACATAGGTGGATCCATCTTTTGGTTATATAGCATCGTTACTACTATAGGTTCTTTCCTTCTGTTTTCCAATAGGAAATTGTCCAGTTTTCACTGGTTATAGAAGACTAAAAAGTTTTTGAGAAGGGGTTATGGCCTATATTTACATTAATAAAGTTCTTTATGTCTCCTTCTAGGAAGAAGAGTTTAAATGACTTTTCTTATATTAGAATAGGGTTATAAGAGACCGCAAGGATCATCTGGTCTAACCCCCTGCCGAGATGCAGGATTTGTTGTGTCTAAACCATCCAGGACAGATGGTTACCAAGTCTCTTTTTGAAATCCTCCAGTGAAAGAGCTTTTCTATGCATATTCATATGCATATTGACAATGTTCAACCAGAAATTCCAAGAAACCACTAGTAAAATAAATAAACTGATGACTTTTTGCTCTTAAAGATGACTGAAAAGGAAATTAACAATCTGTGTAAAGTTGTTGAGCACAGAGAAGATACTTCCCTTTGCCCCATCAGTGTCTTCAGTGACCTTTCGTCCAGTGAGGAGGAGGTTCCCTACTGAGCCTAGAAAAGCAATGTCTTCATTCTGCCAGAGGTTGCCTGCATAGTGATATGAAACATTCTCCTTCAATGGGTCAAAGTGCTATCTTTTGACTAACCATCCTGAGAGCTATGGCAAAGATTTCAGAATTAGTGCATGATGCTGTCACTAGGCCACGGAGCTGATCTCTAATGGAGCATCTTTCAAAGATTATGGGAGTGCTATTATTTGTATTGTAGTAGCATCTTGAAATCTCCATTGAGACTGAATTCCCACTGAGCTAGACGCTGTGCATATAAGAGCTTGTCGACACTTAAAACTCTACAGTGGCACCACCGCGTCTGTGACACTGCGGCGCTTCAATGTAGACACTACCTACACTGAAGGGAGGGATGCTCCTGTCAACATAGGTAATCCACCTCCCCGAGAGGTGGTAGCTAGATTAATGGAAGAATTCTTCTGTTGACCTAGTGCTGTCTACGCAAGGATTTAGGTCAGTTTATCTATGCCGCTTAGGGGTCTGGATTTTTCACATTGCTGACCAACTAAGTTAAACAGATCTAATTTTCTAGTGTAGACCAGGCCTAAGAGACAACCTCTGTCCCCAAAAGTTTATATTCTAAACAGACAGGACTCCCAAATGAGAGAGGGGAAACTGAGGCACAGATAAATAAACTGACTTGCCCAAGATTGCAGAACAAGGAATAAGATCCAGATCACCTGACTCCCTAGCTACTAGACCATACTGCCTTTCTCATAACTTCTGTCATATTATATATGCAGATATACTAAGTTGCATGGGCCTGCTTCTGATCTCACTTACAGAAGAATTAAACCAATGTCATGCCTTTTGGCTTCAGTAGAGTAACTTCTGATTTACATGGGAATACATAAAACCAAAAATCAAGGCCTGACTCATTGATCTCAGTTCCATTTTAGATATTTCACTGTATTGCCAGTGGTGCTATTTGAGAGAAGTTGTAGACTTCCAAATAGATTACAGTCTTTGAGTTAAAAGACAGCATAGACAACTTTAAGACAGATCAACTTGTCATATTATTCCCTACAGCAGATTCTGGTCATAATTAAGTGTGAAATAAAACAGAATACATCCTCCAAACATATCAGTTCATTCATATCCAAGATATTGCTAGAAAGTAACTAATTTTTGACTCAGAGAAGAAAAAATTGGACAGATAGCTTTGCTAAAATGCAGGAATGATCATTTGAAGAAGCTTAAATGACTGCTTATTTTAAGGGAGGCATCAGACAGACAGCCACACACGATGTAAACGCAGATTAGTATCTCACTGTTTTGTCAGTGGAATCCACCAGGTGTCAGCAAAGTTTATGGCTGAATTTTTAGCATACACAAGCTATGCGCTACAACAAAATTAACCAGATGGTTGGGCAGCAGTCACCTGAATCAGCTGCACTTGGACCACAAACCAAAATAGAATAAGATCTCCTCATGCAACTGTGCTTGGCTATTAGAGGAACCAAAACAATTTTGCCATGATTTTCAAGTCCTTTACCTTCTTATATGTTGGTTTTCAGCTACCTGCTCATAGGATACCATTTTAACTTAAGTAAGTCTATATTCAAGCATTTCCCAAATTTTCATTCCCATTTTACCAGTTGTTCTAGTACTTATCAATTCTATTACTGGCTATTATAGTACAGCAAAATGTTATCTTATAAAACTACCTCTAGGTGTCAGTAGTGAACTTTTCACTTAGTGGAAAGATAAATCAAAGGTCTGGCTAATGCTAGCTATTTATTTTCTGAGTTGTTCCCCTACAAGTGTTTAGAGTGCTTTTCCAGCATCACTAGAGGGGTAGGAACCAGTTACAGAATATCCCCACTGCCTGAAAATGGAGCAACTCTCTTCATAACAATGAATTAAATCAGGAAAACCTGCACTCTGTTGAAACACAGCTTTAGGGGCGAGGACAAAAAGATCATGAAGTGGAAAGAGACCATTCATTCAAACTTGATAAGTAACATCTAGTTTCAAAAAGGAATAGTTTATTTTTAAATTATTAAAATAAAACAATATACTGTACTGTGTAACTACTTTTGGTACACTTGTTAGCATACATAAAAAAAGGCCTGTTACGCACTGATCAAGTCTGTGTAGCTGTTATTTAAAGCAATTGGGTAGTTGGCTATTACAGCCCTGCTCAAATCAAGACAGTTTTACCCTGTATGTTTTACATTTCCCAAACACCTATTGACATCTGTCATGTGACAGGGGCATTTGGCTCCAGAGCTCTAATCCAAGCTGTAACGGGGACCTAGCTTTGAAATTTGGTTCTTGCTTGCACACCTGTGTCAGACCCCCATATCAGATGATACCAGCAAGTGACCCTCAGGCCACCAATGGTCCACAGACCAAAGCTGGGAGATACTTAGTGAGTTGGATGTATGTTTCATGGAAGATGGCACTGTGTATCAGTTAACTGGATTGTCCAGTTTAGCTGCTGTAGAGGTAGTTGTTGGCCTTGATGTAGGGGAAAAATATGGTTGGCATGAATCCATTTCAAATATAGTGGTTAAAAACGGGAAAAAGTGGCATTGCACATAGAACAAGCAGTACCTGTAAAAATGATGGTCGTACACTTGAACAGAAATAATCTATTCAGTGTTCACCAGTCAGTATAAAAGGCTTTGATCTAAAAACAGTAACTCCAAATGTAATCTCAGTTGTGGGGTTAGTCTTGGATTTAACACTGTTGCTCCTGTACCAGGGAGCTGTAAATCTAGAAACTCTTTCCCCCAGCTGGATCAGCAGCACTCCGGTCTGAGGGGCAGGCAAAAGACATTGAAAAATGAGTTCTGCTATCTCACTGATCTGAAGAGATGCACAAGAAATGGGGTTACTCTCATAGCTCAGTGAGTGGAGGATTTAACCTTTATGTAGTTTTTGATCAACCACTAACGTGTTTCATTTACAGTGGGAAATGAACCATAAACCCCAATTTACCTCAAATGAAGATCTTTCTAATTTGACATTGTACAGCAGACATGTATATACCTTAAAATTATCTCGACGGTATTTCTTGTTATAATATCACATTAGCAATGATCATTCTGGTGAAAAGCATTTCTAAACAACCAGTGAATAGAGCTGGACGGAGAATGGAAAGTCCTTTTCATGGAAGATTTCAAAATTTGTTTGTGTCCTGATTAGGAACAAATCTGCTCACACCCTACATTTCCATTGAAAGCTTTCATGATAGTACATTTCAGGGGGGAAATGTTTTGGGGTGATCTGCTTATTTTGATTTTGACATTTTTAATATCATTGTGATGGGGTGGACTCCCCACACTAGCCCTGCAAGGGCTGAATTAGGACACTTGGGCCCAATCAGCTAATTAGGCTGCACACAGGGGAAATTTAGTTTGGAGGCAGCTAATTAAGGACAGGCTTACCAGTGCAGGAACAGGCAGACCATTATAAAGCCAGGTAGCTGGCTGCAGAAAGGCAGGGAAGTAAGCTGTAGACATCTCCTCAGTGGAGGGAGTTGGAGGCTGGCAAACCCAGAGAGTGAGGAAGCCAGATATGTAGGAAGAAGCCCAGGGAAACAGCAGCAAGTGGAAGGACTGTATAGGGATTGGGGCTGCTTGTAATAGGGTCCCTGAGCTAGAATCTAGTGTAGTGAGTGGGCCTGGGTTCCCCTACTAGCCACTGGGGAGTGGCAAGGGCATTGGAGGTGCCAGCCAGACAGCAGGTCTGGAAAGACTGTTGAATTCCCCAGAAGGGGATGACTTTAGTGAGCTGGCTGGAGGGCCAAGCCACAGAGAGGAAGCTGCAGACCTGGGAGTGAGCAGGGCAGCAGAGCAGGACAAGGTGGGAGAAGACAACATCAGAGGGAAAGCACAAGCTGGCAGAGCTGATGGCCAGCAGGAGGTGCTGCTCACAGTGAGTGAACCCCATGACAATACTACAAAATAAAAAAATAACATTTCAGAACCAAAAATAAAAAAAAACCCTTTTGAAAGGAAATACTGAAATGTTGTTCCAAGAAAATGTCAAAACTGTACATTTCAATGGGGTCAGAAACTTCCTTGCCCCCCAGACTTCAGCAAAATTCACAAAGCATTCTGATTTCACTGGAGCTGCATTTTGACAGAAAATGGTTCCAGCAAAATGTTTCCAACGAGCTCTACCAGTAACACTCACCCCAGTATGTTTACAATTATCATGCACAAATAATGTCAGTCGACCATTAGTTTCATTGAGAGAGCAACAGCAAGGCTAAGATTCATAAATTCAGAAATGACCATTAGACATATAGTCTGAAATTCTCTACCATAAGCCGTTAAGCTTCACCCACTAACTTCTTTTTGGCTAAAGCATATCTTCCAGAAAGGCACCTAGACTTGATCTGAAGACATCAAGAGATGGAGAATCCGTTACTTCCCTGGTTAGCTGGTTCCAAAGGTTCATCACCTGCACTTTAAAAAAAAAAAAAGTTGTGCCTTATTTGTCTGGTTTCAGCTTGCAGTCACTGGTTTTCATTATGCCAGTCTCTGCTAGATTAAAGAACTCTTTACTATCCAGTATTTCCTCTCCTTGAAGGTAACTAGACACTAATCAAGTCACCTCTCAGTCTGCTTTTACAGCTCAATCTGTTTAGTTTATTCAAAGTCTCTCACTATAAGACATTTTTCTGAAGCTCTTTTCTGCATCTGCTCCAATTTTACAACATCCTTTTTAAAACATAGACACCAGAATTGTATGCAGTATTCCAGTGTCAGTCTCACTAATGCCATATTCTGAAGTCAAAATCACCTTTCTACTTCTATTCCTCTGTTTTATATAGCTATTAATCACATTAGCCCTTTTTTGCCACAGCACTGTACTGGGAGCTCATATTTGAGTTGCTTTCCAATATGGCCCCTAAATCCTTCTCAGAGTCACTGTTTTCCAGGATATAGTTCCTCATTCTGTGAGCATGGCCTGCATTCCCTGTTCATCATGTTTTGGGGAATGATTGTTTTAATAGTCAATCTCAGAGATGCTAAATTAAAAGAGAAGGATGTATACTACATCTTTTTCCAGCCAGAGCTGGCTGAATTAACCCAACTCACCATTGTAGATCCTAGTGGACCAAAGCAGAAAGCAGCTGACTCCTTCACTCTGCCAGCTTCAGGGGATCAGTGATGTCTAAAAATGGGATTGTTATAGCAACCAGGGCATATGCTGATTCGGTGTATTGCCGCTGCAGGTGGGGATTCTATAGAAGCCTCGCTGGAACTTGTGACAGAGTGCATCTTTAAGCAGATTCCCTGAGGGAGGGTTGTCCTGGAGGCACCACTTGCCTTCCCTCCTCTGGGTGCATTTCTTAAAGTCAGCTAGCACCAGGGCCGGCTCCAGGCACCAGCATAGGAAGCTGGTACTTGGGGCGGCCAATTGAAAGGGGAGGCACTCCATCCGCTATTGGGGCGGCACGTCCGGGTCTTTGGTGGGAATTTGGCAGCGGGTCCCTCATTCCCTCTCATCCTCTTTGAGCTACCGCCGAATTGCTACCGAAGATGAAGAGAGGGAGGACCCGCTGCTGAAGTGCCGCCGCTCGCCTTTTTATTTTTATTTTTTTTTTCCCCGCTTGAGACGGCAGAAAACCTGGAGCCAGCCCTGGCTAGCACCAGTGGGGTGAATTTGGCCCAGTTGCTTTAAATGATCAGGTAATAGGTCTTATGCCACAGCATCTTATATAGAAGCACAATTCGTTTCTTTCCTTAAAAATCACACAGGGAATATGAAAGCTTTCAGCAATAAAACATCAAAACAAAAATGTATTGTAGACTAGAAAAAAGGTACAGGAGAAAGCGTGGAGTTAACTGCACTGTTCTGCGACTTTATCTCATCGTCCAGTTTGCTGGTGTGTGTGAGAAAGAACTGTTTTGTCTGGGCAATTTGGAATTTAAGCTTTTTGAAACCAAGATTGCATCTTTCTATGTTTTGTATGTCAGTGGTGCTCAATTCAAAATAGTGGTAACCATTTTTTTTCCAGATGGATTCGTCCTGAATTCCTGATTGTGACACCTAATTTCAGAAAGAAATAATCTGAGTATAAACAGGGTTAAATCGTAGAGATGAAGAAAGTTAATCCTTCAAATTGAAGATTATTCTAGCTTTCCTAAAACAAAGAAAGCAGTTACTTTAATAAACTTGTGTAAAATGTCATGTTTCTAGGGGTTAGAAATCTTTTAAAGTGCAGATAATTCGTTATGTATTGTAAAGATCTATCTTTTAAATGATCTATTAAAAGGATGTCCGTGGCATCAGTGAAAATATACCAGTTTAATAAGTTGCATCTTTGTCTCTCACACAGGGCCGGCTCTAACTTTTTTGCCGCCCCAAGCAAAAAACAAAAACAAAAAAACCCGAGTGCCGCCCCACCATAACAACCCCCCCAAGCGCCGCCTTGCTAAAACAAAACAAAACCCCCTGAGCTCCAGCCCACCGAACCAAAAAAAACAAAAAAAAAAACCCCGAGCGCCGCCCCGCTGAAACAAAACAAAACAAAAAAACTGGAGCGCTACCCCACCACCCCAATATTAGCTGCCCCTTAGAAGGTGCCGCCCCAAGCACGTGCTTGGTCGGCTGGTGCCTGGAGCCGGCCCTGCTCTCACACACATGTGAAGTACACCTGTACCCCGATATAACGCTGTCCTTGGGAGCCAAAAAATCTTACCGCGTTATAGGTGAAACCGCATTACATCGAACTTGCTTTGATCTGCCAGAGCACACAGCCCCACCCCCCCAGAGCGCTGCTTTACTGCGTTATATCCGAATTCCTGTTATATTGGGTTGTGTTATATCGGGGTAGAGGTGTATTGCCCTTTGTGACTTTGTTTTATTGCATGTTTAATACAATAGTATTCTTGAGATGCTGAAATGTATTCATCAGTACAGTATGTAAAAAGACTTAGATAACATGAATATGCCATCAATTGTCTTAAGTATTTGCAGCTTATGCAAATATAGTGTAAAGTAATTGAAGAAGTATGACCAGCCTATTTTCTTGTAAGGAGCAATGTAGTTTTGACTATGTACATCACTGTAATGTTCATAGGGGTATATTCTGATCTTAATTCATGAACAAGCTCCCGAGTGGCAGCGGGGTCATGGTCCATGACTAGGGCTCCTAGGCACTACAGTAATACAAATTTGTAATTATAATGTAATTATTAAGTCATCCTAATGTATATTGTAGACTTTGTCACAAGCATCACGTAAAATATTACGGCATTCTGACCAGTGAAAAAAAGGCTTCTGCATCCTTAAAACGGCAAGAATATTAATAAATTTGCATGTACAATGCCTCTGGGAAGATAGAGATCGCTCTGCGGAAGCAGGAATCAACAATAGGATTCCAGGTGTACATGGAGGAAAGGATGTGGGACAATGAGAGGATGTTGCACCCAGCTATAGTAAAAATTCCCAGTAAACTTTAGAGTCTGCAGCTTCAATAAACTTAAACAAACATTTGTGTATGCCAGAGAGATTGTTTGAGGCTGTAGCACATGTTGTGGTAAGTATTGTAGTGTTTCCCAGCCTGAGCAGAGCACCAGCTGGACTGATGCCTTGCTGTATGCACCCACTAATCCACAAAGGAATAAGGGGCCTACTGAAAAGCATTCTATTCTTCTCTTCCCCCTGAAGAAGTGAAGTGTTTTTTGTCATTATTATTATTATTTTTTTTTTGTTATTCCCTGTCACTGTGGGCCAGAAGCACATTTTTGGTGCTAAACAAATAAATGATGATGATATTAATGCTTTTTTGTTTCCTGCTGAGCAACATTAAGTTCAAAGGTGAAAAAAGAAGAAAACAGTCTTGAATTACAAAGAAAAAGCAGACTTTTTTTTTTCTTGGCCAAAATAGAATTGTCAAAAAGCCAAGATACAGTAGTCAATTGCTGGGCCAAGAGGGTTTCTCACAGCTCATGTGTTGACTAGCCTTCATTTTCTGGGGAGAAAAAATTACATTCTACATATTTTATCCCTTTAACAGATCTTATAGAGCTGCACTTTTCTTCGGCCCTTTCCTGGATCTATTAACCATGACATCAGGTTCCATCTGGGCCATTGGCTCCTACCTTTAATTTAAAATAGCTTTGTTAATGTGTTCCAGTCTTTGTTGGCATTCCCTGCAGAGTTCTAGGATGGATTCCATCTGAACCTGACGTCTGGCTAGTCTTCAGATATCCAGTTCCCTTGTTCTCCTCTTCTGGTAAGAATGTGATTGTCTTCAGGTTTTCCCCATCCCTCCCTTTTCTGAAATACATTTTCCTCCTCTGGAATCTGCATTTTATCTTCCTTTATGAATCTAAAAGTAAATAATTAAATTTTAAAGAATTCTAGGAATAGTCAGTGCTCTGCTTAAAAACCAGAACCAGCCTGGACTTCATTTCTTTTTCTCTAAATATATATATTTTTAAATACTAAAAGATATCTTTAACTTAAGTTTTCCCTTCCTGTAAAACACTTCTTATTTTATTCCACTCTACGGTCTGCAGTCTCTTTTGGCCAGAACCAGTTCAGTACTAGTTCAGACAGCCTAGCAGTCCTGCATAAGCTACTATTATGTCTCTTGCAAACAAGATAGTAAACTCATTGTATCTTTTACTGTATGTTTGTACTGTGATTAACATAATGGGGCCCTGTCCCAGCCTTTACGCAATTCTTAATTCAAAAAATGAGTTATAATAAAAAATCGTAGTATGTCACAACCCTCAAAACTTTACTGTCAAGTTAACTATAGATTCCAGTCACCCATCCAGCCAATTCAATACTGCATTTTAAAAATTTATAGATCGGAACCAATGTCAAAGAGGTGCACATCACTGAGATGAAAAAAGCTGGGAGTAGCATGTGATGTTTTACTGCTAAGTGACCACATGAAACTCTTCAATTCACAGCCTTCCTGACCCTCTCCATCATTGCAGATTTGTTTGATCTCCCCCAACACCAGTGTAACAAGAGTGTAGACCAGGGTGATCAGATAGCAAGTGTGAAAAATCAGGCCAGAGAGTGGAGGGTAATAGGCATCTATATAATACAAAGCCTGGAATATCAGGTCTGACCCTATAAAATTGGGATATTTGGTCACCCTAGTGCAGACTAGCCGGACTTGGTGACTAGGCAAACTGTGTCAACTGGATAATCAGTCAGAATCATAAGCTTTAAGGCCAGAAGGGACCACTGTATTATCTAGACAGATCTCCTGTGTAACAAAGGGCATAGGATTTCATCCAGTACTCCTGTACTGAGCCCATGAGATTGTGATAAGGTAAACACAATCTGTGACAGAAATGGCAGTTTCTTGAAATATCTTTGGGAGATTTTACTCTATTAAGTTTATATATCATTGTGGGCCAGGGATTGCATGTAATTCCAGGGATCAGGGTGGCCACAGTTCTTCAGAAACTAAGGGTGTGTGTGGGGAGGGCGGGGGGGGGGAGATTGGGCAAATTATCTCAGGTTGTAACCCCTTCAGAGAAGTATCACCACTTGGAGAGACTTTCATATACTAGTTCAACAGACAAGGAATGGACTTTTGGATAAATAGCCTGAGTTTAGACTGACTCAGGACCTTATATCCAAGGGGGGCTCCAACCTTTCTTGGCCTACTTAAACCCCATAAGGCTGATGGGTGACCTCTGGTAAGCTTTTGGCATACATATAGGAACTTTTATTTTCTCTGTAATGCTTTCACCTTAAGAATAAATGTGCTTGCTTAGAAAGAGTTGTGTGCTGACTTGTGACTGCTGGCAATTACAGGTGTTCATAGCCTTCAAAGAGAAACCAAAGTGCAGATGCTGGCTCATTTAAGCAGTCTGGCTTGCTGGGAATATCACAGTATAGGCAGGGAACTGTGTAGCCTAGGAAAAACCCTTTCAGCAATCAGAAAGACATAGATCACTGTCCAAGAGAGGTATTAATAAAGGAGCCAGGTACAGCAAGTGGGTGTCCTTGAGGGTCCACAGATGGGGAATACAGGTGCAGTGTCCTGAACTGTGAAAGACATCCAGTCTGATTTGAAGACATGAAAAGATGGAGAATCCACCACTTCTCTTGGTAGTTTCCGCCAATGATTAATCATCCTTCCTGCTAAAAAATTGTGCCTTTAAAGCCCACCTATATCTTTGCCACCTAGAAGAATGAGTGTATTTGGTGTGCAAAAACAGCTGCAAAATTCATGAGCAAGTGGCAAGAATTAATCTCACTCGGGGCATGAATCTGGCAGAGACACTAGTAATGAGCAACTCTGTCAAGTTTAAGACCCCCCGTGTGGCCAGTCTCATCCTAGATTGCCCATACTTCCATTCATTATCTCAATCCAGACTCCACAGACTTGTTTGGATGGTGTCTTTATCTATGCCCCAATCTCATGTAGACATTGAATTATTTATTCTAATGCTGCAGCTGGGGCATATGCAATGGAAGTGTGGAGCGGGGGGCTTCTAGCATGATGAATACACGGCAGCTTTTATCACCTGGTTAACTCAGTCAATGGCCTCATATACATGTGCAACAGGAGAGTTAACAGAACAGATACCGCCATAGTGTCTGAGAATGCACTTGGGGCAGGAAAGCAATTGCTCAACACTACACTCCAGACCTTTTCACAAAGATAGCATTTGAGCTATGCAAGAACAATGTTTGCCAGGGGTCTGAAGTTGCTGTTGCTCCCATTGCTTTTACCCCCTGCAAGGAAGCGAAGGAACTTTGCCACTGTCTGTGCCCCATGCTCGGGAATGACAACAAATCCTCTACTCCTGCTCCAGCAGCCTGGCCCCACTGACCTGCTCCTTGTAGGGTGCTAAGGACCTACAGCCAGTCTCCCCATTTCCTGGTTCTGTCCCTTTAACTTTTTGTGCATCAAATTTTGATTTTTTGGGGGGTGTGGGGGAAACATATACACTTAGCTGTAATTCACAACTCATGTATACAACAGAAACTCTGGCAGTGTGTGACTTTCTATGAAGTTTTTATTGTTTTAAGTTCATGATGACTGCAGTACTTGCAAGAGGCAGAACCACAAATTCCAGTCTTTTTCAACATATGGTAATACACATGTTATTGCATGCTACATTAAATATTTCTTTTATGCTTCATATTTTTTTCATTGTGTCAGTTTTTACTGCTTTGCTTCTTGAATTCCTTTTGGATCAAGGAGTTTTAATCACTTTTTTGATTCTTAAATGAAAGGATCTAAGCAAGTGCAACCAATTATTTTTCATTAGAATTAGCAGTAGCAATCATCCATCAGACATTTTCTGTCAATTTTATTGTATTTTCCTGGCACATTAAGGAGTTTCCAACTTTAAACTTTTAGAACTTTTAAATACCAATACACGAAGTTATAGCAATGATCTAAACTATAGCTTTTGCTAATCTGCTGTAGGAGTGGTTTAGCAGTTTAAGCTGTTTTTAGATTTAAAGTGTTTAAGCTGCTCTGAGAGTGAGATTCACACAATCTAGAGCACCCTCTGAGAGGCCCTAGTCACCTATTAAGATCTGCTTCAAAGTTGTGAGTAGCCCTTAAATAGGTTTTACATGGGGCTTAGTCTTTGTGTGGCATATTGGAGTGAATATAAAAAAACAAAGCTATTTCTGTTGTAAGATGGACTTCATGTAATTGGAAAGAAGGAACATTTCCCTAGACTCCCAGATTTACAGCACCATTAATTTTTGTTTTGACTGTATTCTGCATGTTTGTTCAGGAGTCAGGATGAGTCGTGGCAACACTTACTTATGCAAAAAGATTAATTGATCGCTTATGGGAAGTGGGTCTTATGTGAATAACGGGTCATAAAATGAGACCCATAGATTGTAATAAGGTACAAAAATACAGTAGCTATATACTTACAATACATGCATTTCAACCATGTTATCTATCTTGTTGTTTTCCAAACATAGGATGTAATCATTAAACACAAGGGGTTGTCATGAGAGCATTGTGGCAAGATTTTTTTCAGAATTCCCTTGCCTTTTTAGACTGTTATAGCCTCACCATTACTTTGCCATATTATTTGATATCTCTGTAATTCATATAACACTGGCATTCATTAAGGTCAAGGTGGTTCCTGCCATGAAGTGAATATATATACTTGTTATTAAGCAGCCAACACACATTACTATAACCTCTGGGTTATATTTCCATCCATACTTGAACTACAGCCTTTTCTTTCTGCATTCTAAAGGAACAAGAAAGTTAAAAGGACAAAAAAAATCTCTATTGGTACCATCTGCCAAGATCCTCATTCCTGGGCCTTAGTTCCCTAGCATGAGATTAGCAGAACTCCCCCCACTGCTTTTATAGACTGTTTCCCTCTGGGGCCGCGGTAGTGGAGAAAGAGCATTAGCCATGCCCACTAATGGCTATTTATACTGTCCCCTGCAGGGTACAAATGCTGTCCTCTGAACATTCCACTGAGATCTTTCCTGGCCATGCTTGGGGAAAGAGATCCCTGTGGCTATGCATCTGCACTGCGTTAGCTTTTCTATATGATCTCCATGTGTTCCTACCTACTATATAGCCCCATTGTCCACATTGTATAGCCTTTGCCTTCAGCTGCTCTATTGTATTCTTGTAGTCTTTCTATGCCTTCTTTCTGTCTCTGTGCTCTAGTGCCTTGCACAGCATTACCTTTTTTTCCTTGCGGTGCATCATACCTCCCTGTCATTATTGGCAGCTGCTTTGATCTTCCCTTAATACTTCATCATGAAGGTTGATTTCTTCATCTACATACTAGCGCCTGGGCAAAAGCAATCCAGTGCTTTGTTTCAGCAGTTCTCTTGGCAAATAAATGCCTGATCTCCATTTCAGCCCCTGGTAATTTTTGGTTGCTCGCTCTGCCTCATAACAATTACCTGTGCCATCACCATGAAAGCTGACTGCTCCACCAAATGTTGGCTACTCGATACACTCAAGTCAGGGATTAAAAGTGTGTGGTATCAAGCTCCAAGCCATAGAGGGAGCCTCCACACAAGAGACTGAAGCAAAAAGGGGGGCCAATGCCCCACTGTTGAAAGTCCCAACTCCAGGTAGTTGATGGAACCATGTGAATCCCAGAAAGACTGTAGTAATTAAGGGCCAAACTTAAAAAGGAATGGTGTCTAAATAGTATCTATAAAGTATATGCATGCGGTTAGTTGTTTGTATATGCAGGCACAACCGAGACTCCTGTGGTCTTGAAAGTGTGGCCCAGGAACAAATTTTACCATCATCAAGATTGAAAAATGCTGCATCTAAATACTTCTGGTGTGCCTTTCATGTAGTAGAATATGAGTTCAGATTTCTACTCTGATCTGTTTAGGTTTGTATTTGACAATTGGGTTGAAGGAATGTGGTAAGAAGGTGGCCACATGGGGAAGTCAAACAGTAGGTGTGTGATTCACAGCCTGGGAAAGGCTGGTTTTAACTCCAGCTCATCACAATATAGCAGCCTCTAAGAATCCTTCAAGGGCTAACCAGAAAAAGTAAACCTCTCCCCACCCAAGATTCCCAGCAAAACATGACTTACCTCAGCCAAGGCACCAGAAGAAAGCTGAAAGGCTGATTCTTAGGTTTAGTTTCTTCCTGATCTCAGTCCTGAGGGCTCACAAACTTATGTTTCTTCCCTCATTCAGTTCACTCACATCCTTTTTCTCACAACCCCAGCATCTGAGGGTGAGAAGGAGGGACTTCCCTTCTCCACATATGTTTCCATCCTCTCTTGACTATCCCTGCACTGAGAGAAGATAGCTGTGCCCTTTCCTACGGAAAGGCAATTAACCATTTCCCTGACAGTCAAGGACCAGGTCTTTACCTCCTATCATGGGGAGACAAAGCTTATGATTTAGTTACAGACCTTCAAATTCCTATATTATTATAGGTTAGCCAAGAATGACATTACATAGCCCAGATCAGGCTTCTTCAGCCTGAAAATAAGAAACTGCATGGGATTTTCTTTTAAATTGTGTCTGTGTCTACATGTTTGAAATGACCTTGGATATTATGCATCCAGCAGGGCTTGGGCAAGGTTTTCCTGCAGTGACTCTTCCTATCCATGCCTACGATGCAGAAACTCGTGTCTTTTCTCTTTTGCTCTCATGGCTTTCAGCCATATGGAGCCACTGAAAAGGAGAAAGAGGCAACCTATGGGCCTTGCTGGTAGAGAGGTAAACAGAACAGTATGGATGCATAGAAGCTCTCAGAGAACTGACTGGAGTGGGGAAAGGTATCCCCCATGAGCCTCTGATCTTCCCCTATTCTTTGACCCCAGAACTCCTGGGATCACCCAGTTTCCCTCCCATCCTGCCTCATTGCTCCTTGGAAAACTAGGAGACCATGGTCCAATTTCAGTTTGGGGCAGTCTTTCTACTACTAGAGAAGGTATGTGCACAGAAGTAAGCTTATCTGTCTCACTGAAATGTCTCAGGGAAAAGCTCCTAGAATTTCATAGGTCAGTACTTCATTAATAAGAATATTATCTCCATTATACAACAGGTCAGGGCCTGAGCTCTTCTTTACTTTGAGAAAAGTGGGATGTGATGGTAAAAAGTTTGAGAAACAACAATAACATGAATTTATAAAGGAAGAACAAATGTTACCTTAATTGCTGGAGCTGCTCAATCATCAAAGAAAGATGTACACCTCTACCCCGCTATAACGCTGTCCTCAGGAGCCAAAAAATCTTACCGCATTATAGGTGAAACCGCATTATATCGAACTTGCTTTGATCCGCCAGAGTGCGCAGCCCCGCCCCTCTGGGGTGGAGGTGTAATAGTTCAAATATTTTTGAAAAAATCTCTGAACTTGTCATATTATTGTCCAAGTTCTTACACTATGTCCAAGAGGCTTCAGAGCAGCAGCAGAAACATATATATGCAGTGTGGTATACCCTGTGTAATACAAATCTTGCTTTTCTAGGGCAGGATGGTGTATTGAACTGGCCTAATGCACTGTCCTTACTGCATCTTGCTGTGGTGCACTACACTTGTTTTGGGTGGCTGCCAGCTGGATTAGTATCTTCTAAGCATGCCCCTTGTAGCACATGCATATTGACCTCTGACATTACTTTTGTGAAAATGTTTCTACTGTTGCGGACTGTATCTTTAGCCCTCTACTAGGTGCTGTGTTCACTGTGCACTTTAGATGCATTCTGTACTCGCATACACATCTTTAATCAGCTGCAGACTGAACGTGTGGGCAAAATGTAGCTTTTAGGAAGCAAACTTTGTGAAAGTCCTATGCTATGTAAAATCAAGGGTTAGATCTCTTAACAGAATGTTATTTCAAGTTCTCCAGTGTAACTTTAGTGCCCTCATGGCCAAGATGGAGTCTGCTCTGCAGGCAGCTCTGGCCAAGAGAAGGCATGCGCAGGAATGCAGCAGGAGAAATCCCTTCCACCCCAGGGGCACCTGTTCCAAACCCCCCAGAGTGAACACACACACCCACAGGAAAAGTACAGTGGATATAACAAGAAAAATATTTATTTACAGAGGGATGAGAGGAGAACAACAACAAGGGGAAATATAGGGGGAGCAGTAAGACAGAGCTGCATCCAAGCCAAGGCCCCACAGGCCCAGTGGTAGCACAGTCTGGAAGGGCAGACACTGAGCAATGTGTCTGCACACAGAGTTCAGGAGTCCTGAGCAAAGTTCCAGTCCAGTGGTGAGTCTTGGGTGCTCCTGGTCGTTTTCAGCGCCAGTGAACTTTCCCCCAACAAACCCCTCCAGTGCCCTCTTCTGCCGCTCTCTGCAAAGCCACACAGAGCGACCACCTCCCCACTTAACTAGCTACAGCCTCCCTCCTTGTCCCCAATGCAGAGTCACAAGCCCCAGTACTCACAGCCCCATGCAGCTCTGGGCAGCAGTGACACTGGGTCCAGCTCCAGCCTGTCCTTCTCGGCAATTCCTCCCTGGCACAGTGCTCCTCCTGGCTCCCGTCCTGGGGTGTCCCCAATCGGCCCTGTCCTTCCCAGGCTTCAGGCGGGTTCCCTGCTGCTTCACTTTTCCAAGGCCTGCAGGCTGCCTCTCTCTCTCCCTCGAGCTCCAGCGCTGCCCCCTGGAGTTTCCCTCCTTTTTTTCTTACTCTCCCCCTCCCTCTTAGGAAAAAGATTTAAAGGGCCATGCTCTCTAAACCCCAAAGGGGTTACACCAGCATTACATTAGTGTTCTGTTACTATAGAGATAACATAATACTTTAGTTGTAAGTTCCAACTCCATCCAAGGTGTCAATAAAAACAACTTAGAAACAGGTTATTTTTATATTCTTTATTCCACCAAAACTGCATTGCAGTCTTCCAGTCTTTTATAGTATTTACATTATTTGCAACTCTTTCCATAAGTGCCAGTACAAATGTAACTGATGATCATCCAGAATAGCTATACAAATGTTCCTGAAAGCAAGGTGCATTTCTGGGAATTATTTTCTTATGCGCAATAATATATAATGTTTATATATTAACAAAGCTTCAGAATATACAATATCTTCCATTGAAAGTAGAACATCCCACTTACAGCTTATTCAGATTTCAGTTACATAGACTTTTGCATTTCAAGTTAGTGCAAATAATGAAAGTAAGAGCCTGAGCAAAATGGTGTAAATACAATAGAACAAGATAATCAACGGCAAAAACTAGCCAACTCTCTGCATATGATAACATTTAATTAGTATATTATTATTCTTTATATACAATATATTTAAATAATTGGCTTATTTGAGCTATAGGCAACAAATTTACAAATTAAAATAAAATAATGTTTCCTTCACACAAATATGGAATGTCCAACATATGAAAATAAAATGCATCTAGTAACAAAACAATGCTGTAAATCAAAAAGATACAAGATGTCTTTTCTATTTTCTTGGGGAAGATTTCAAGGCACTTTCTTGGCAAATCAGAGTTCTCTTGTAGTAGAAAGGACTGCAAGAAGAACAAGCATACCTAGTTTTAGAGCTGTGCAACACTGATGCAGTCCGCTTAATCCAAATACGTTTACAAATTACAATTTTGTGTGAACTAAAGAAACCTCTAGCTTTGAAGAAACCTTTAGATTAACTCTGTGGTGCCGGTGGGTCTTGCCCCCCTGCTGTGAGCACTAATGAGTTTTGCATCTGCAAATCCTGACTAATGGTGTGAGGAGGTTTAAAAGTTAGTGGTGCATGCTGGACCTTTCCAGAAAGTTTCCCATGCATTCAGTACAAATGCATTTCTATACATTGGCTGCCATTAAAATCTTCATTATTGCCATTCCCAAGTACCATTGTGTATTACCTATTCTGCAACAAACCACAGTAACTTTAATTAGACAAAACTATAAAGATTGTAATTGCAACCACGTGAGCATCCTTCATACAAACTATGTTCCTAAATGCCTTACAGTGTTGTCATTTTTCTAACCAAGCTCACAGGTCACCTAGCAGGCAATCTACACATATTGTATCGCATCAGTAGACTTCTCCATGGTCCTGAAATGGAAGCAGAGGAAACCTTTGTACATCCCTTCCTGGAAGAGTTGGTGTAATACACCTTTGGAAAGAAAGCTTGGGATTTCCAAAGGAAAACTTGAACCATAATGTACAAATACCACTCCATCCTTTTCTCCTGGGGAATGTAAAGGAGGGGGAAGAACAAGCTTGTGCTCCCCTGTATTGCAGTTGCTGTTTCTGGTTAAACAAAATTATCAAGGTCACTTACATCCTAAGATGGGCCTATTTTTTATATTAGGAGGCGGAAAAGTACTTAATATCTGAGGTGAGGTTAGGACCCTCTGAGTCCTGCTGTTGGTGCCATGAAGGAACCCAAAAGGGCTCTCTCGGATGTAACACAAGGAGCTGGTCCTACAAGGGAGGCAGGAACAACAACAATTTTGGTTCTCTGTCACCTGCTGCAGGGAGCACTACCTCTGACCTTATTGAGCCAGCAGGAGGGGAAGAATCAATCATACCAATTAAATCCTCAACTAATGGGGTAAGGAGAAGCACCAGTCCTGCCCACTGCTGCCAAGACAGATGGCGAGGGAGCAAACAAATTGCATGATGGGTAGCAGGTAGGGTAGAGGAAGGTGGGTCAAACATACCTCTTGCCCCCGCCCAAGAGAAAAGCCTCAGCTGCTGTAAGATACTAGGGTTGAAAAGGGGGGCACACAGAGCAGGCACTCAGGCTCTGATCTCCCCCGCAGGAGGATAGAACATGGGAGAGGAGAGGGAGGCAAGGAAGACTCGGACCATGTTTCTACTGCCGTCCTGTATTACCTTTTTCCTCTAACCTTTACTTTGTTTTTTTTTTAAAGAAAGCCCAAATGCATGTTAAAGAGAACATGGTGACTGGGAAGCTGCTCACATTGCCTGCCCTTCCAACCTCCAGATCAGCTCTTCATTTTCTATCCATTTGGCAAGTGAATTAGAACACCTGGGTCCATAAATCAGGAGCCACTTCTGATCTCCTTTATCCTGATTTTTAGGATAAAGCAGAAGGCAGTAAACTTTCTGGGGAATAGGACTGTACTGAGGCTACAGCAAACGTCTTCAGCTCTTCCAGTTGGAAGAGCACGTGAAGAGAAAAATGGGAACATAGAACTGTCTGTGGGAATCCTGCAGAGTGAGCTAGAGGGGTAAAAAAAGATGTGGAGGAGGGAAGATGAGGCAGAGAAGAGGAAGAAGAGAGAGGAAGGAAAACAGACCAATGAGATATAGTGTAAGAGTGAGACAAGGAGCAGAAAACAAAAGAAAAATAGAATAGCATAGAGGGGAAGATAAATATTGTAGAAACACACAGGAAGAAAATAAAAAATAGAGATACACAGAAGAGAGATGTTAGGAAAGACACCTGCTTCGAGTCAGAGTGAGGAGACAATGGGCTAGAATCAGTGGTGTGCTGTGGCAGTGGTGCAAAGCATCTCGAGATAGTGATGACTCTGGTTTAAACAAGGAAAATAAAAAATACAGGGATAAAAGAAAGAGTTGTCTCATTTCTTCTGGCACTAGAATATTGCCATATTTTTCTAAGCTTCCCCCCCTCGCCCTCGGGCACCTGGGATCTTCCCATCTTCACTTGGGAATCAAATCAGCAAAGGCAACTACTTTTTATTCTGCTCTTCTTTCCTTGTTCCCTTTCAATTTGAACTGACACCTTGATACCAAAAAAAAGACACAGCTTCTTAAATCTTAAGGCTATCACTACATTTTTAAGGGGAAATATTTTCGGAAATCATGCTACCCCGTAGAAATTTCTTTGCAAGCATTATTTGGGTGTAGTAAGAAGTTAACACCAGCAGAAGATATTTAAATAAACAAATATCAGAGTTTTTGATATTTATTAGCTATGGTAACTCCAGAGTGTTTTTAACAATCAGCATGAAAAGTTTGAACATTCTAAACATCCTTCTGAGAGTCTGTGTGACTGAGTGACATTCTTTCAAAGATGTGCATTGTTTTCTTCCTATTTGTGATACTGTGCCCCATAATTTAACCACAGGCAAGGGATTGGTATCCAGAAAGAGTGCTGCCTAAGAGTTAATAAAGCCTCAGGTTGTATTATGTTTTCTATACTCCCCTAACACCTCCACTTCCATGAATTCCACCTCCTTCATGCCTGTTCCCAGGGGCAGATTTTGGAGTTATAGATGGCCCTGGATCTGGTGCAAAGGCACAGGGCATTTTGCACTGTTCCTTTAAGGGATCCTCTCAGATATCAGGGCAACTGTGAGTTGGAAACCAGACTTTCTGGGTTTTTTTTTTCTTTGGAGGAGCAAACCCTGCCACATTGAAGGAAGAATCTGGAGGAAATACTATGAGGGAGCTTCACAGATTCCCTGCCCTCCCCCACCTTTCCAGTTTCCTTCTCAGATATGTTTATGGAAGTGGGTCATCTGAGCCATAATTATTTAGTGCCAGAAACATCATATGGAGCCACGAGTTAATGTAAGAATACTACATCGGAGCATGGATAACAGATGTCTGTACATTAATGTGCTACCTCCATGATACACCAGTAGGTGCAAAATTCAAACTGTGGCACAAAAATAGAGCACATTAATACCAAAGCAGCAGGTTATAAACACTACCACATTTCTGTTTGTTTTCTAGATAACAGGTGAAAGCTATCAGGCAAATTACTAGGTCATAAAGTAAACAAGGATCAGATGAAGAAAAAGGATACTTACACAGCAAATTTTCTAGGGTTGTGTACACAAAGGGCTCATTGCCAGTCTTGTTAGTAATCTTGCACACCTTTTGTAATCTATAAAATAAAACCATTCACAATAACAATAAATAATTGGAATTGCTATGTATTCTGGGTGAACAACATTAATATTCAGAGTGGGAACCAGGTTTATGCAAACTGCACAACGAAAAAATTTCTGTTAGAAATACATGAAATGATTTGTACTGGTTGCAAAATGATACCAGTAGCTTATTACAATTTTGCTTTTCATCACACACCTATGATACACAATTGTATTAAAGTAGAGGGTAGATTTTGTCTTTTGCACCTTACAAAATCTATATAATATGAAGGATCACATGGCTCTGTGAATCCAAATAATTGTATTTAGTAAATATACATAACGTGCAAGGCCATATATAAACTCCTGTTCTGGCAGGGTTTTGGTGTCTTATGAGACAGAAGATAGTGAGGTCACAAACCAATTAAAGGGATATTATTCAATTCCTATACACTACAGGAAAGAGGAAGTAAGTCTATTACAACAAACAAACTTATTATTTATTCTTTACAGGATCGGGCCCGGATTACTATGTTCCCACTTCTACTCAGCATAAGGATTGGACAACTAGGGCCTAGTATTACTTAATCAAGTTGGGACTTGGCTGCTCTGTCCTGTTTGAAGGCCAGATTCTGTGAGGTGCTAATGTTCGATGGGACTTAAGCTGTCAACACCTCACAAGAAGTGTTCTCTACTTTGCAGAATGATGTCATATGTCTGGAAGTGTGAGGTTTTGCATGACTAATAAATTTAAATGTTGTAGACAAACAGTGCTGTTGATTGCCAGTCAGCTTCTCTTTTCCTTTCAGTTGCACTAGAACAATTTCTTTGTTAGGAGTTCCTCCCTCTCCCCCCCCTTTAGTACATTATTTATATTAAAAAATTCTTAAACAAAGCTTTCGGACAGATTTAGCAGCTGGCCTTAAAGTCCTTGTTCAGGTAAAACTCCCATTGACTTGAAATGGGAATTTTAGCTCTGTAAGGACTGTAGGACTGGGCCTGTAATCTGTCAAATAGTAAAAGCAATGGTTCTCTTCTTGCTGGAATTATTTTTATTTGCAAAAACGAATTGAAAATTGGGAGTTCATTGGCTTTCATTCTTTAAGGTGTGTATGTAATTACAGAAAATTATTCTAAAAAATTGGCATTTTGTTTCTACAATGTAGCCATTGTTCAGAGGCCTGGTTCTCTTCTCACTTACATTAGTCTTATTTAGGAGCATCTCCACTGAAGTTAATGGAATTACACTAGTGTAAAACCGATGAAAGTGAGAGACAAATCAGACCCAGTGTATTTTCCATGGAGTGAGGATTGAATATAAGCAAAGGTCATGATCAGGCCTAGAATGGCACACATTTAGGCCTGGTTATATCAGTTATATCTGTATAGCTACATTGGTCAGGGAGTTGAAAAAAACCACATCCCAACTAATGTAGCTATGCCAACATAACCCCCAGTATAGACACAACTATGTTAACAGAAGAGGCCTTCCATCAATACAGCTAACTTCATTTGGGGAGGTGGTGTTCCTGCACCAACAGAACACACGTTTCTATTGGTGTCAGCTGCATCTACACTACAGAGATATGCTGGCATAGTCTACATAGTGAAGACATACCCTTAGAAGGCAAAACAAGCATGTTTATAAATAGAAAAGCACTGGTGTTAGAGCTAAAAATCATTTCATCTGTTACTTACATGCTGGTGTTGAACAGTCCCTTGTGTTGTGATAGAGTCGATGGAAATGCTTGCTACACTCAGCTGAGAATGATACCGGCCCTGTTTGATAACAAACAGCAGTTAGCGACAAAAGAAAATGTTTGAGTATTTCAAAGCCTGTTTGATAGCTGGTTCACGTGTATATAAATCCCCCCTGCTCCAACATTCTTCTGGATGAAACACAATCTTCAGAAACAGATCTGTGTATGCCTGAGATACTACAGGTTGAAAAAAGCAAGTCCATAACTGCTAATGTTTTACAGCCTTAATATAATTATGCTTAATCTGTTAATACAATTTAAACAATTACATTGTAATCTGATTATGAAGTCACAAGATAACAGAAAGGGAGCTACATATAAATTGGTGTGGAGGTGGTGGGAAATGTTAAATTCCAAAGTCAATATATTTTTATCATTAAATTTTCCCTTATTTCCTTTTTTTTTTTTTTTTCTATTTAGTCACTGTAATGAAGTGCTATAATATGTTCTTTCACTGATATGATCATGGTCTATGTGTCAGGAATACAGTCCTTTGAAAGTGAAACAGCTCTTTGTCTTGAAGTCCCAGAAATAAGTCCAAAGCCAGGAGTGAAATTTCCAATGAAGTAAAAAATCAAATTGTGTAGCTACCACAGTGCCCACTTAGCTCAATATACAGTAGTCTAACCCAAAAGGAATAAATATGATATAGTTTATTGTTTGGCTGCTATAATTTTTATCTCTAAAGAAGCAGCATTTTAAACAAATAAAGTTCCCAAGTCCAGCAAAGCTAAAGTAATTAGTCTACAACTTCAATTTGCTCTAGATGCTGCATGGAGACTTTTTGATTTTATTTAAAGATTTGTTTTATTAAACTGTTTTAATAGGATAGCAACTTGCAGGATTGGCCCCTAAGTGCCTCTTGCAAAGTATTATGCATTCTCAACCACCCACTATGTTTCAGAGTTAGGCCCAAAGGAAAGTAACTGGTTTGCCTCTGCTATTTTGGATCCATGACATCTTCCTAGCTGTGCTTCCCAGTCTGGGCATACGGTCAGTGGCTTCTGTTTGCATGACACAAATATGCTGAAACTGAGGAGGACTTCAGAACTTGGCTCGAGAGTTAGAGAAAGTGAATCAAAATAGCCCAAAAGTAGCTAATAGGCCAGGAAGTCAGAGGAAGGTAGTAGGATGAAACAAAATCTTTAAAATTGATTGTTATATTAGGGAACATCTGGGGTTTTAAATTAAACCCTTACTTTGTTTAATGTGTTTATTGTCCAAGAATCTTACTTACAGTACTTATTCAACATTTAAAATGAGCATAATCTCCTGTCATATTTGATATGTTGAATATTTTTCTTAATTTGGAAGCATATGGACTATGAAAAAAATGTTGATTATTTTTCTGCATGCCCTAAAACTAACAATGAATATGTCTGTATAATGGTTCATGTTATTTATGGTGATGCAAACAGGATTATAATTTGGAATAATAGGATGAAATTAAGATATTGAAAATTTAGACTTAATTTCAAGACAAATTTAATGATGGTGAGATCTACTAAAGTTGTGGAATAGTCTTTCAAGGGAAGTGGCCCCATTACTTGAGACCTTTAAAATGTAAATTGGGAACATTACAAAATATACCATAGGGAATAATCCTGGACTATGTGGAAAGACTATGTGTTCTGTGGGCTAATCCATCTTTCCCTATTTATGCAAGGAATTCTTACTGAGGTAAATAGTCTCACTAATTTCAACGGGACTACTCATATAGAAACGGACTCAAATGATTAAGGGCTTCGGGATCAGGCCCTATTTAGGGCCTTTATCCATCGCTAACTTCTGTATTCTGGTCATATGTTCTGTAGTATTCATGGATATTTTTGACCAATGTACTCTGTTTTAGGTATGATTTTTATTTCATCTAAGTTCTTATACTGTACCCACTTCAGTATTTGAGCAGTTAATGTTAAACAATATGACTAATATCAGTCAAGTGACATTTTCTTTTTTCCCCTCCCCAAAAGAGAACTCTTATGAGTGTTTTTAGTTCTTGTTGTTTTAAAATAAATAAAACGGGCATGTTAGGCACTGCTACACAGGAAAGCAAAGTCGAAGACTTTTGCTGGTGGTGGTTTTGTGTGTGTTTGTTTTTGTTTTTTTAATGTGTACTGGACAGCGGTAAGGTTTGCAATCAGTCTTAGTTCCTTCAACAGTGAATTCCAAAACTGGGTACTAGAAAATCCTTCTCTCCTCTCACACATGCTTCACTCAAAGTAGACAATTTTACCATTCCTGAGAAGAGTCAAAAGTGAAGGAGATTCCACAGGGTGAGACAATACTTTATGTAACCTGAGCCCCATCATTTAGAGCCTTAAAAATATGGACCAAGACCTTCTATTTGACCCATTGTTCTATAGGAAACTAGTGAAGTACAAGATCATGTGCTGGTTCCAATCTGTATTTCTGAGATGTGCTACTACATTACACACCATTTGTAATTTTATCAGGGCTCATATTTTCAAGCCCAGGTACACGGTCTTGCAATAAACTAGTTAGGAAATAACAACGGTATGTATGATCAAAGCCATGTCTTTATTGGTTTCTAAGGCCTCAGGTGATAGAGCACATTCTGTGCAGATGCAACTTTGCAAAAATCCACAATCATCAAGAACTCTAGAATTACCCTTAAACTGTGCTTACCTTGAAGATTTGTGGACATTTGTCCCTGAGTGAAGGAGACAGCACTTAGGTAACAAGCGCTGTGAAGCATTGCCTTTTGCCTCTAAATATCGGTATGAAATATCCAGTAAAAATATGTTCAAAACTAATTTTTATTTTTAAAGAAATCTCGCAATGATGTAGAAAAAAGTCAGAGGTGAATTTACAGAGGCATATGAAAGAGTTAGAAGGAAAGGCTGAATGGTTAGGGAAGATTCTACTGAATTTTGCTGTTAATCCACTGGTAGAAGAACTTCAGAATCTGAAGACATTTTAACAGATGGAAATGGATTTCCATTGAAAAAGGGCGGACTTTGGCACAGAGTAACAGGATAAGATAAAACAAAGTCATTTTATTAAACTAACTCTGAAGGCGATTAAGGGGGCTTGAAATGACTGAAAGCTTAGAGGGTTAAAGAGAAGGGGAAGGGGGGGGAGAAAGAAGGAGCTTTCTGCTTCTCAGAGTTATTGTTGTATTTACAAATAAAAAATAACTTGATTTGTATGTTACTGTGTTTTGAGTATATGCATTTTAAGTCATTCAGGCCACCCTTCCTTTTTTTTATTTGCTCCTATCTTGGTAAACAGTACCCATGATACACCAAGGCAACTCACTTCTTAACATCAGTAGTATCCAGAATACTTGAACAATGCAAGAGACATTGAAAGTTAAAGCTGCTGGAAGCAGGCCCTGTCCAAGAGGGGTAAAATTGTAAGCTGACTCCACTAAATCTTTCAACAAAGAGGTAGATACGGGTTCTTACAACTAGAGCAAGAACAACTAAGGAAGAATTAGTAAAAGGAGATTTGGTTATCAGTTGAATGTACATTTTTCTATTCAGCCAAAAAAAGCATAGAACAGCTGGATTCCTTTACACCACGATAGTGGCATTTGGGAACTACAGGACTTTGAATCTCATTGTGTTTCTCTTGGTCTCTTCTCCTACTCTTCCCCCTCCTTTCTCCCATATTCTCAGTCCACACTGCTGCCCCTCTACCTCCTTCTACCCTTGCAGAGAATTCTCTATATCACCTAGTTGAGTCACCTTCCACTTTGGCTGGAGCTACATCTCATCCCTCTGCTACCTGGGGTCATATCTCCTGCTCCTCCTTACCCTCCAGGACTTCGGCATCTCCCTTCTCCTCTCCAGCCTCCTCTTTGCGGCACTAAGCTGCATCTCATTCTCCTGGGCTTCTCTCTAAATTCATTTGGTTGCTGCTATTTCCCCTCCAACCTCCTGTTCCTCTCTTTTGTTCTATTTCTCTTTTTCCGAAGTCCACTATGCCCCATAATTTTTTATTTATTTATGAAGATATGCTATCTCATAGAGCTGGAAGGGACCTTGAAAGGTCATTGAGTCCAGCCCCCTGCCTTTACTAGCAGGACCAAGTACTGATTTTGCCCCGATCCCTAATTGGCCCCCTCAAGGATTGAACTCACAATCCTGGGTTTAGCAGGCCAATGCTCAAACCTCTGAGCTGTCCCTCTCCCCATCAGGAGCACTCCTCTACAGGTCTCTCACCATCACCACTCATCGGATATTCTCCTACCCCTTATTTCCTGAACATTTGCAGGAGTGGGAGAGAAGAGGGAAATGGGAAACAGGAATGAAGGGGACAGAAACATGTTGTTATCAGGCAGTTCTTATTGTTTATATTCAGAGGGTACAGTATCTTCTACTGAGGTTACAGTCGCAAAAGAAATTGCATTCTATAGTACTGATTTTTGCACTTTGAAATAAACTTTGATATTTACAGATCAATCATGGTCCTGTGTGTGATTGAACATGATAAGAACAGAGATAAGAGGCACTTCACTTTTAGGCTGATAAGTGACATAGAATTGCCTATAAATAAGCTTGGCAGAATTCAATTTTTTTTTTTAATTTTGACAGATAATATTGATGTTTATTTTTAAGTATTTTTTTAGATTTGTATTGATTAAATGTTCAGTTACATAAAATTATGGTGTAGTCACAATTATTTAATGACAGTAGACACTGAAATTCAAAACATTTAAGCTTTATAATCTGTTAAAACAAATTGTCAACAACACATGTCAACATTTACACACTTAAATCTTTAAATCAACAAATCATACCTGTTTTACTACTTGTTTGCTAGTTCTTTTGTAATAAACCTAATTCAAAAGTCTAAAGCACTGCATTTTGACTCGAATAAGTTCCCAGGTAGCATTTTCCCTACTTTGCCTATTTGCAATTCAATTATCATCGATGGAAATATTTTGTCATCGGTTTGTGTGTATAGTGAAATTGATGTTTAATTTGTTATTGATTAAATGTTAGTAAGCTTTCTGAGCCTACCTATCAACAATAAACAGAGCCCAGAAACAGCCATAATACTAATGAAGTTGAAAATAAGAACAGTAAGGTAGCTCTGACATAACTTTATGGTCAAGGACAGAATAGTGTAAAATTAGAGATGAACTCAAGGTGACTTTTCAAAATATTATCAAGAGAAAGCAGATATGATTTACATTCATGTATACCTCGTTCCCCTCATATCAGATTGCAAATGGCAATTTGATATATATATTTTGCAGTATATGGATATATTCTGTTCATCAATAGCACTGGCAAGCTGTTCATTTAAATCCAGTGAGATATAGGGACTGAACTCTCCTAGTCTCTTTTGAAAATTCCAGCCTCAATTTAATTTCACAAGTGTTAAATTCAGAACCAGACATTAAGAATGATATTAGCTATGTAACTAGTTTTTCATGCCTGTTTAGAATATACTCATGTTCACGAATTAAAGCAAAGAGTTGTCCTTACCTGTAAAGTGTTTTATGAACTTGTCTTTTAAATTGGAATCTCTTGGAAATATTTCTGAAGAAAAAAAAGTATACAGATGATACTTTTATTACAATAAACTGAGAATAATGTGTACACAAATATGCTGTACATGCACACAATAACCTCCCATATTAGTAAGCATTCTCAGTTTCATAGATATGATATATAGTTCATTAAATTAGCTTCAATATTTTTTCCAAATAATTCATAGGTCAATAGATTAATGCCAGAAGGGATGACCTCCTGCGTAAAACAGACCATATAATTTCACCCAGTAATTCCTGTATTAATTAAATCCATATCTTTTGGTAGAGTTAAACCATACTTTTTTAGAAAGACCACAATCTAAACACAGGAATGCTGTGCTACACGGTAAGTACTCAGGTACCACAGTGACTGGGGTCATATAAAAAACTAGATAGATACAAGCCAAATACAGTATCTTGTTCTTAAGTTACCTACAACTTGTGCCTTTGGAGGAAGGGGAAAACACTCCATAATGCACCTAGACCATGATTAAATTCCCATTAAAGTAAATGGAGCTTTTCCCCCGATGTCAGTAGGGGTGAGATCTTGCCCCTTCTCCATCATGCATTCCTTATATCTCTGCATTACTCGATTTACACTTTAAATATCATTGTATCAGATAGTAAATATTTGGATCACAAAATGCATGCTAATAAGTAGACAAATTAGGAGTTAACATTATGGACTTGTCACCAAACAGGTCTAGGCGCTATAAGCAATTTCCTTCTTGTTTATATAGTGTTAAAGTCTCTGTATTCTTATGCTGCTCTCTACCCAGTACCCACAGACAAACAATAGGAAATGGCTCTACCTAAGTTTTGTTATATTATCAGCAATGAACCCAGATCTGGTCTGAATTAACTCCCATTCAACTAATGACAGAAAGCATGTTCCCTTTCATAGATTGGAAGGCAGCAGCAATCTGCCAAAATAAATTGTTAGTGACTCTGGGCAGGGATTTTGGTTTGAGTTTTTTTTTTTTTTTTTGGCTAAACGGGGGCAGAGGTGGGAAGGGACTGTATTTTTAGGTTGTGGTTTTCAAAGGCATTTATGTCCCCTAATCCTACAGAATTTCAATGAGATTTAGGCATCTAACTGCCATAGGTGCCTTGGAAAATCCCAGCCTGATCTGACATGGATTTCGTTGGTTGGCCAATTCATTTCCCCCCCGGCACACTGAGGTTATTTTCATGACATTTCAGGGGGGTTAAAATTATTCTCAGTGAAATGTGAAAAGGGCCTTTACTTTCATTTCACTAGAATATTCACAGAAAGTGACCACACACACACGCACAAGCCACAAACACAGCTGAAATTAATTTGTATTACAAATGTGAATAGTCTCAGTCTTTTTGGTAGCATTTTCCCAACTGCACCTGCTAACATCAGCAATTCTACCTGAAACTAACTGGTAGCACTAGAGGAGCAACAGTAACTTTTACTCTGCAGCAGTTCTCAATTTTAAGGCAGTATGGCCAGACTATAAGGCTAACAATGAGAGTCAGCATGATGGTACTATTGTTAAGAGAGTTAATTCCCATCTTTTTAGTCAAGTCTTCTCAGTTTTAAAAGCAGGCATGTTTTCAAAATTCCCAACACCAAAGATCATCAAATTCCACCAGGGTTTAAAGGACTACCCAAATAAATAAATAAATAAATAAATAAATAAATAAAAATAAAGCCATATTCCCAAAGGACTTTAAATTAAATGAAATCAAGCCCTTGCTTGATAGTTGTATACGATGGAACCAACAACAGAGGGCAGAAGCAGAATCTTGACAAGGAGTAAGCTTCCAAAAGTTGGTGTAAAATTTCCAAGACAAGAGTTCTACGCTATTTTAGCCAGGCTTGCAACCAGCTCTTGTTAACAGTGTTAGTAACATTTCACATAGTATGCATCACCTTTTAAAGGCAAGGTAAATTCCTTAGATGCATATTCATTTCATGAAGGGGAAACAGCATTGTGTAGTAGAAATGATCTATATTTGCAAAGTTTTGTTTAAATTATGCTTACTATGGAGCTGCACTAGGCATAAATACAGCAAAATAGTATCCTATGTGTGGAAGATACAAATGAAATTTTTATATGGGTAAGCAGCATATATATTTTACTCTTTGAACATGAAGAGAATGTGGCATAGGGAGGTCAAATATAATCAAAGTACTATTTAACCATCACAAATATATGGGTATAGGATACTAAGCCATTTATGTTCTGATATAGAACAGACATGATGCAACATCTTATGCATAGATTTATAATCTTACATTTCTCTTTTATATTGATAGGCAAAGTTACAAGTGAATTATAATGACATGTACTTGTATAATATAAGCAAGAGTTCCATCCCTAGTATAATCCCAATTAATAATCATAAGAAATCTTCTTTACTTAGGGATTTCTTTCTTGGTTCCAGTGGAATCTCTCATCTTGGATGTCTAGTCTCCTTTAGATAATTAAGCACGACGGGGGCAAATCCTGCCCCTCCTTTCCCCCTCCACAGGTGGTGATGGTCATGAAAATTACTAAGGCTGGAGTAGTGATGCTAGAACTGTTCTACAATTGCTCTGATGCCTGGGGCAGGAATGATGGTTTTGTGGTTAAAGTACCAGATGGGAACTGAGAGCTAGGCTTTTCCTCAGCTCTACCCCACAGATTTTGTGCATGACTTTGCCTCTGTCTCCCTTCTCATTTTTTGTCTTGTCTAGATACACTGTGAGCTCAGGAGGTCATGAACTCTTTTCTACTCCGTTTGAACTGTTGTTAGCATAATGGGGCCCTGGGCCTTGGTTGGGCCTCTCCGTGTTACTTTAATATAGATAATAAATAACAGTAATAACTGTGGTTAAGGAATTGAACTAAGATTCCAGACATTAGAGTCCAATTCCCAGCTCTACTGCAGACTTCCTGTGTGACTTGGAGAAGTCATTTAATCTTCCTGTGCCTCAGTTTCCCATCTGTAAAATTAACACAGGTACTTTCCTTTTGTGAGAATAAATTGTTTAATGTTTTTGAGGTACCCAGATACCTACTATAACAATGAACCGCCACATTAGTAACCAAATGAAGGGATTTTCCTCAAACTTAAAAAAAAAAAAAAGCCAATGAAAAAAATCCACCTTCTATATGCAAGGAAAATTACTGCACTGTGGCTGAATCCCCAGAAATATATAAGCATATTAAACAGGAGCTTAGAATGGAAATGGTTTTGCCATCTTTACTATATTCAGCACTTAGCTTCTTTAAGTTTGGAATTATATCCAAAATGTAAGAACCTCCAATATTTCAGAATATCTACAGTAGGACACAAGATTCTTTAAGCTTTCCAGCACATATTTTTCCTTTTGTATTATACTGTACTCCATTATTTTCTTCCTACAACAAAACAAGTGACTCCATGTTCACTTTCTGCATTCCAAGGTCTGGGTTATAGAACATTACATTGTGCAAGTCTCTAGTGATCATTACTGTACAGCATTTACTTTTGTAAATATTGTGTAAGTAATCTTAAATAAATTATTATTCAAACAGAAAGCAAGGGGTATTTCACTCTGGTTATATGACCAAACATGTAAAGCTGTTTTGTTTCATCCTATTTCTCAGGAGAAATGCCTGAGAAGGTTTTTATTTTGTGGTTCTATTGAAGCCAAATGAATTCCATTACTAAGAAATCATTTGGAACAGATCCTGCACTAGTGTTTCAGTAGTATTTTTTCTATTAATCTAGTTTAGAGGCACCTAGACTTCGGGTAACTGACTGAGGCAATGACAACTTGTCATGAGCCCAATGGATACACCTACCTTGCTTATAGGAACATACTTTTTATGGATTTTACACAAAATCCCAGAATCATCACTTCTATCTTTGAATCCCTCCACTGAAATATTTAGCATTGTCTCTGCTTACTCCTCTGTGAATGATAATCTTACAAAAATATAAAATTAAGAATATCTGCCTTAAAAAAGAACCAAATGTTTACAAGCTCTGGACTTATTTCTACATATTTGGACTTCAAAGTCTTTTACAACTATGGTATTTTAAGCTCTATGTAAGCTCTTTTTTGTGTATTTTCCTAGCACCAGTATTGCAGCTAGAAAATGAGAATCGGTCTCTTCCACTATAAACCTTGATGCTCAGTCATCTCAAATCACATTTTGGCAGGTATGCCATAAATCCAAGCAACACTTGCTCCAAAAGATTATTTCAATTCATGATACTGTTTATTATGTTGTATTTGTTGTCATTGTTATTGTTTAACTATAAAGGGGATGGGGTGTAAAAAAAAGATTTTGCAAAGCTCTTATTCTTAATGTGGACTGAACTTGTTTGTTGGTTTAGGAATAAAACTTTAAAATGGCCAAGAAGATATTCTGATTTTAAACATATTAGAACATCCTCGATAGTAAAATTCAGTAGCATTCTTTGTCACAACAGAAATTCCCCATTCATTTGTATGGGGGTTTTCTTCAGCAAAAACATCCCATGATGTCTAGAGAGCCCATGGATAGCCAATTAAGACAATATTACAATGCCAAGATGAAACAAAGTTATTGTAAGATTGTCTAGATCTTGCTACACCAAGTTTAAACAAATTTATGTAAATAGAAAGTGTTACAGTGCTAAAAGCAAAATATTGCCAATGCCAGTTAATTAGTCAAATCATTCAATGTGACAATTTAGAGGAATATTTCCTCATCCATTATTTTGGAAATCCTGCAGACTCTCTCAGGTGGTGACCAAAGGGAAATGCATAGTCCAGTCCTAGGTAGACTCTATTCAGCCCTATGTGCCAAAACCCAGTTCCGACATCATATTTAGCCTGGAAAGTTCTGGCAGGATATCACACATTGTGGGAACCGTCACCTTTTCAGTTCCTGACACAATGGCTATGGAGGTTCTTAGTTTGCCGCACAGATTACTGCATAGCTTATTCAGGCAGTATTGGTTTCTTGCAACTCTAGGATACACCTCTTTGCACATTCTTGCATTCCTTGCAGACTGTTGCTAGGATTATATTTTGAGTTTGTTACTGAGAAATTATATTTACACAGTAGGTGCACTGTGCTCTCATTGTACAATATCACAGTATACACTTTCCTTAATGATAGTTTCTGGCTCTAGTTCACTCTGGGGAATCATGTTGCCCAGGGTCCCACATTTGTAAATGGCCTGAAATCCTCTTCCTGAAGCAAGTGTACATGAAGGCATAGAACTCCCTGCAATATGAGGGCTGCTAAATGAGAAAATATTCATCTCAACTGTCTAGTTCAATACTTGTCAATCAATCCATTCATGTTGCCTCCCAGATCTATTTCAGTCTTTGTTCTATTTTTGAGCTTATCTCTTTCTTTCTCCAGATACTCACAATCTAAAACCTTGGTGCAACTAATAAATGCATAGTTAACTTGGTAGATTTCTTGCCCCCTCTTCCCCTCCCCCCCACACCTAGTATATACATCATTGATTCCATCAACCTAAGTGAAATCTCTATTTTTGTTTAAGAGGAGGCACTGTATATATCTTGTGTTAAGAAACATGCACAACTCTCATTGACTGAAGGGTTTGGTATGTGTATTATGTTTTATGGGGGATAAATGGGAAATGATTTGACACTCAGCAGGGATAATGTTATACCCAAAGAAGATCTCCTTCCCATGAGTAGTACAAATCTGTTTGAAATTCAAAATGACAATGCACTGGATTGTAGTATAATGAAGATTTAAGGAAGTTAACTAATATTTTATCATTTTCTAAGGGTGGTCTATTACTGGTGACACCACAAGTGAAAATGGATTGGCTGGTTTCATCTTAATACATGACTCAGAATAAATCAATAATAAAACAAAACAAAAAAACCCACTGTCTGCTCAATAGAATATCATGAACTTATATACCACAGCCACTCCTATAGCTCTCCAAATAAAAGTCTGTTTGGGGGGATGAAAGCTGTGAGTCAAGTGTAGTGACTAATTCACAATGAAGCATTTGACTAATTTATTTTCCTTTTCTACTTACGCAATATCTTTGAACACAGCACCAACCTGGTGGGTTTATTTGCTGTATAACAAATCTGTATTCAGTATATTTACTCTAGGCATAGAGAATATTCAAAATGTAAACTGTGATAGTTGGTTGTGATTTGTCACCCAAGCCACATGGCATTGTTGTTGTTTCCTTATTAGATTAATGCATTTACGTCCTGCCTATTTGTTTATCCACATTTTAAATTTTGCTTCTGTACATATTCAAGCTAGTGAATTCACTTGTTGTGGTTTTTTTCTGAGTAACATTTTCTGATGTTCATAGAAAGTGAGCATCAAAGGGGGTATGAACATGGCCAAGAAAATTCTAATAATGTTGAAGGAAGGACATTTTATACCCTATTCTCCCAGCTCTAGTTAGGAGCACTATTACATGAACACACACATGTGCACACACACACACGCACACGTATAGTACCAGAATGTCTTTATTCAGTAACGAGTCATTAAAGAGCCAAAGACTAGAACAGTAGGGGCATGATGTGAATCAGGACTGGAGTGTAATTGCATATGCAAAGCCTGACAATGCTTTCCTGCACTATGGATGATTCATGCTAGTAATATCAGTCACTCGCTGACATGAGCACTACATTTATATATAGGGTGACCAGACAGCAAATGTGAAAAATTGGGACAGAAATGGAGGTATTGTCACAGTTTTTCCTTTTTTCCCCTTTCCAACTGAATACTAGGTGGTAAAATGAGGGTTCCGCAAGGTTCTGGATGTGGAGGGAAGGAGAGGAGGTTTCAGATGAGGCATATCCTGATCTGCTGAGAAATTCACACTACTGCCAGCAAATTTCCCACTAAATGTTATTGCCATTCAGAGCAGCATTCACTCTTAATTAGCAGGAGCCCCACAAGGAGCAAAGGTACTAGTGGACAAGCGATGCTGTCTAGAGAAGATCGAGATGGGATAAAGCACAGATGGCCAGTCTCTCTGAAGGGATATCTCCAGTTTCCTCTTGGACATGATACCAGATCCTGGTTCCTATTGTACAGCCCCAAATTCTTCCCCTACGGGGTTTGATGCCTTAGAATCTTCACACAGGGAACTAGTTCTGGGTTTATAGAATTAATTTCTTCCTCCCACGATCTTTATGCAGAAGGGGACACTATAACCATTGTTCTTAAAAGAGTTACTTATCCTTTTTTCAGTTACCTAACTAGGGATAGTTTCTGAATTAATCAGTGTTATTTGTTGCTAATGTGTTAGGATGCAATAAAAAAAATAGCTGACTGGAGCTGCACAATAATCACATGAGATTAAACTTGAAATGCCCCAAATAACACTTCCTCCCAATGTGCCATAGCCCGTGTTTGTTTCATAAATAGCACCCTGCTAAATCATATGTCTTTTATGGTGTTCTTTGTGGATATGTTTTACAACTCTAAATGATTGATATTTATTAACATACCAAGCCATTGACCCCAGGCACATAGAATTCTTCCCTCTTTAACATTAAATAAGTTTGTTGAAGAAGACTTTCTACAGTCTCCAACAAGAGGAGAGGATCACGAGTGCTGTTTTTACAGCATGTATATGAAACCATTTGTGTGAGATATTACACTTAACATGGTGCCCCATATTCTACTATGCCAGTTGTTCCCGCATAGTGGAGTTCCAAATCCTAGAGTTTTGATTTGTGGAGTTTCCTCTTTGTTCTTCTGTTGGAGGGGTGTGTGGAAAAGTTGGATTTCCCCTCCTGTCCAAGAGGCAGAGACTTCAGTCCCTTTAACTTGCTTCCATTAGGAGGCCCCTTACCTCTGCACTGCTATTCTTGAATCAGTTCCCTTTAAGAGCATACTTAAGGTCTGCTGCCTATCAATGCTCTCGCTATTTGTGCCTTCCCAAGCCCAGATTTCCAATGTTTGGCTCCCCTCTCTCATGCAAGCAGGGGACACACAAGGTCTGTTGACATTTGTAGAGAAATTAGTCCCTCAACAGTGGCTTTCACAGTCAGAAAAACTAGAAGAGAACAGACAAGGAAAATGCAAACTGACTTTACCTGCATTTCTCTTTTCCATTTTCTATTACTGTTACCTCCGTGGATAATTTATAACCCAGCTTTCTGACTTGGTGTCCATGAAGCAAAGTTGTAATCCTGTCTTTGTGACATGATAACGGCTAGTGCTGTCCAAATTTCAGCACGTATAACTTCCCTGAGGAATCAGCCAACAAAAATAACATAGGATGTTTGTATGATAAACTTTTCTTTAAACAAAAATGTTATTGGTTATTAGCAATAGTCATATGCTAAATTACAAAAAAAAAAAAAAAGCCAAAACTAAACAAATGAATGTAATATCAAAATAAATGTGTAAGTATTTCCCCCAGATTAAAGTGCTTTTTAAATAAGCATAATGTACAAATAAGTACACTAGTGTGGCTATTTCATATAGATTTCACTCATTGTTCAGCTGAAAAAAAAAATCAGGAATTCTAAAGAGGTTAACATTACAAGTGTAGAGGTTTAATTGTAGGACAACGTATTATATTGAGTGGGTACATTTAGTCGCAAAATAATACACCAGATTCATCCCTGAGGTAAATCTGCCGAAATCAACGGAGTTGCACCAGAGATGAATTTGACCCATTATGTCATTCTGAGACCAGCAGATCTGCACAGTACTAAAGTGAATCTGATCTGAGAAGTTACTTAAGTATGCCTGTGCGTACTTTTTTGACTGCATTTTATTTTGTTTCACAGTTACTCATTTCAAATCAGAATGGTAGAATTCTACACTCACTTTACACCAGTGTAAATAACTACATAAGGTGAAAGGCAAGGTTGAATAAGGTCTACAGTAGCACTTCAATAATCTCTAGATGAATTCTTCAGAAATGATGAGACAAACAAAATGTCCCTCCCTCTTTCTCAGCAAGAAGAATTTTTGGTTGTACCAGAGGTGGGATGGCCAACTCCTCGGAAGGGGACAGGAGAGCAATTTGTGCCTTAAATTACACCTGGGAATGTGCCTGGGAGGAGGGGATTCTCTGCCTTTGGTTAGTCAGGGGGTGTTGAGGGAAGCTTATTGGCTCTCATGCACCCCCTCCCTCCATTGAAACCCCTGCTATGTGTCTGGTGGCCATCTCAACACTGTTGCTGGCATGATCTCCCTCCCTATAGTTGAAGTATACTGGAGCTGTGCTTCCAGGATGTTGCAGATCTGATCAATCACTTCTTTTGGGGGGGATCAGAAAGGAATTTACACTTGTTGGCCCAAAATGGCAAGCATCTGGAGGGTTTTTTCCCTTCCTGGCATCATTATGGAGGCCCGGGGGGAGGAGGAGGGGACAAGTGGGGCAATTTGCCCCGGGCCCCACAGGGGCCCCCACGAGAATATAGTATTCTATAGTATTGTAACTTTTTTTTATGGAAGGGACCCCCGAAATTGCTTTGCCCCAGGCCTCCTGAATCCTTTGGGCGTCCCTGATTCTAGCCTCCCCTCTCAGCATTCTGAACTCTCATTTATAATTCCCAGGGGCAACCCACCCTCCTCATTACATGAAAGTAGGGTGCACCTGGACTAGAACAAAAGCACTGAGCCCGATTTCATTTAAGGGCCAGCTCTCCTATTATACTGAAGAAAAGTACAAAGGAAAATAAAAGCTGTCTGAAGACAGCACCTATGAATTTCTCTAACTATTTCAGACATTTCCCCCCACTGTTTTCCAACCACCTCTAGAAACTTGCCACTGTATTAAGTCATTTCTAGATATTCAGCTCATTTACATTATGAACAATTAAATACAATATCTATATTAATTTACCTTCCAGTCAGAATTTATACCAATACATGTTAATTTATAAATTGACTGTAGATCTTCTCAAATACTTTCCTCCTGTCATCTGTCAGCTTGTATTTCACTCTGAGTCAGTAATGCCTTGTCTAGGCTGTTAGCTAGGCAGCAGAAAAATATTTTCAATTGCACATGTGAAAGCTTCGCCCACTCTCTCTCTCTCCTTAATGCAAGACTATCAAACAAATCTAGAGTAAATTTAATTCTAGTTATGCCTAAATGATCTTTTCAAGTTTCCAGTTACTGCTCTCTTTCTCCTGATTGTTAACTTATTGCAGCAGAAACTCCATGATTAAATGTTTTTATTTAATATAAGATGTTGGTTTGAGTATTGGCCTGCTAAACCCAGGGTTGTGAGTTCAATCCTTGAGGGGGCCTAGGGATTTGGGGCAAAAATCTGTCTGGGGATTGGTCCTGCTTTGAGCAGGGGGTTGGACTAGATGACCTCCTGAGGTCCCTTCCAACCCTGATATTCTTTTTTAAAATACCAAAAGAAACACGTAACATCGGTGGCAAATTTTATAAAAGGAAATTTGCTTTAAATCTTTCGTTTTCAAGAGAAAATAACCATTTCTGATGAATATGTTAAGGGGGAAAAGATCAAACATTTTTACTGAAATGTAATCAAAGAAAAACAGATCAAGAGAATTACTCAAGTTATCTATAAAACACTAAACGCTTTCATTCAGGACACAAGTGTCATTTTTATTCCATCAGAGTTTTAAAATAAGAATGTGTTGAGAAAAGGAAAATGCTGCTAATATCATAATAGATACCGTCTAAATATTATTGATTATCTATGATCATAAAACTGGAAATTGAAATTGATGTTCATATTATGATACTTAGAATCATTCATGTCATTGTTAGAAATCTCATATCATCAAACTATAAAAAGGCTTTGTATAAAATCACAACCAAACAATGACGGACAAAAAAATACACTGTTTTAGATAACTGACTTATGTCTAGAGCAATAAACTGCAAAGCATCAGTTGCAGTTGTGTGGGGTGCCTGATAGATATATTTCCTAAAGATGTAATATTCACATGTGATACAGTTGTGGCTGCTGAAAGACATTACTGTAGTAGCAGATTTAGGGATTGATCCTGCTCCCTTTGACTTCAGTGGAAACAAGAACGGGTCCCTAATCTGTGTGTAATTCAAATGATCTACTTAGCAAAACAATTAAGTCAGAGCTCTAACAGCTGATATTTATTTTAAGTTCATTGAGCCAGATTCTCTTCTTCAGTCCAGCCTTTTTTTCTCTGCTCTGGTGGCACAAAGGACATAATACCAGTAGATTTTCCCAGTTGGAGATTCCCCCAGAATGAGTGAGTTTCCAGGTTTGTATAGTCATCTTCTATGTTATATTCCCTCCCTCTGGCCCCTTCAGTCCTTGGCATAGAAAGGGGCATGACTAGCGCACCACTGTACTCTAGTTATTCTCAGTTTGTGTACTGATCTCTTGAGGCTTTAGAGTAGCCTTGAGACTGTTTTAAACTAAGATGAGGCCAGATATGATGAGGGAACTGCAACTGGCTGTTTTGGTGCAACCCCGCAGCTCCGCCCAGCAAGATACAAGGTGCAACTGAGAATCTAAAAATTATATCTGCATATCCCCATGCCTAACAAATAAGAAGGTATCCAATAAGTGTGCAACCAAAGGAATCTACGCTTCTACTTTTTAGGACCCATTCTAAGAAGGAGCTGAATTTTTCAGAGGCTGCTCAAGATACCAACCACCACGTTGAAAGACTATGTCATGACACTTGTAACCCCAAATAAACTACCTCCCAAGAGATAACTCATTCAGGTGCATTGAGAGGAGCATGAAGATAGATTTTATACTTGCCAATCAAGATCCTAATCCCTCAGATTTGAAGAAAATCCACAATTCAGTAGCACTGGCATATTACAGAACATTCAAATGGATACAAATGATTACTCACTGAGCATGTCTTGGGGCACGTCTTGTGGTTAACTACTGTTCTCCATACGTCAGTTTGGGAGCCACCCTAACAGAAAGATCTACAAAGAGGGTGGTTTAAAGGAAACAAAAGGGGCTCACAATCTGCTCCATTGCTGCCTTTTTTTAATTTTAACTTTGAGAAATGACATGTAGACTTAAGTATCCCTGTTGTGAAATGCTAGTGTAGAGCATGGAAAGAAATTTGGAAATTTGCAGAGAAACTCACTTATTATGCTTCTGAAAGCATGTGAACTGTGCTAAGCACCAGTCACTTAAAAAAGAGAATCAGTCTTTTTTGTTTTCTTAATAATTCAAGAGCTATTCAGTTCAGACACAACTGAAAGAAACCAGGCCCCAGTCAAATATCTGAGCGGGGAATGACACCAAAAACACTAGTCAGACAAACAGAATGGTGGAGCAAGGAGGGGACAGTGAGTTTCACCTAGCCTTTAATGACCTTCTGAAGGCAGGAGAACCTGATCCTGGGTCCCTTACTTGGCCATAGGGTGACCAGATGTCCCGATTTTATAGGGACAGTCCCGATTTTGGGGTCTTTTTCTTATATAGGCTCCTATTACCCCCCATCCCCGTCCCGATTTTTCACATTTGCTGTCTGGTCACCCTACTTGGCCACCACCTTTACCTAGCCACTTGTGACTGCCTACTTGGCCCCATACTTGGACTCCCATTCTCCTTTGTGATCCCCATGTGCATCATTACAGAGGAGGGATCATGGGCCACCTCAGGCTGATTTAATGTTTGTGTTTATTTCTATATATATCAACCAATTCTATTCTCTGGGGCATGCACTGCTGCTCCATGTAGTGGCCCAGCAAATGAAGCTCATAACTACATGGGCCATGATCCCTCACTTGCCAAGGGATTTTGATTCCTTTGCCAGTGAATGAGTTAACTTATCAGATAAATAAAAATCATTAAAGAATAATATTCAAAATACAATGGTCTCTTCTAAGCCAATGCTTTCTAATCAGCTGCTTTCTAGTCATTCATTAATACTTGACTTAGAGAGTCTGAAATGTCAGCTTCTTCTTCAGCCTCAACCACAATGAAATTATCAGGATACATTTACAAGGCTAATTGTCTTTGAGCACAAAAACAGCTATAGCAATGCTTATTAGTGATTCTTCTATGGTCTCTCTCATAAAGCATATTTGTGTGAGTTAACCCTAGCCTGCAGAAATTTTGAGGTTTCACTTAACAAAAGACCATTAAGAAACATGACTTCTCTTTCTTTTCCACTGTAAGCTTCTGCTTCAATCCATCAGTTTTGCAGGAGAATGAAATAAACCAAACTTACTATATACATATATACACACATACACACACACACACACTTTTTTCCCCACTTTATACTAGATTGGCCTTCCCAGCAAGCAGTTTAAAAATATTCCAATGTAAGTAAATTTAGATGTATGCAGTTTTGCAGGTTTTATATTAAGCAAAATGAAGAAAAAAATATTTTAGTGACCATAATTTTTTATCATGAGTCTACTTATACCAAACAATGAATTTGAATTTAAGCATCATTTGGATGCCAGTTTAAAGCTCCCTAGTAAACTATTCCTCTTTCTCCTGGGTCAGAGTTCCAAATGCAGATACGTGCTTTAAAAGCCCTCTTATCAAGTATATGCCTGTTTTTTACATTTAAAAAAGGCATTGAGACAATTATATATACAACACACAAATTAAGTTGAGTGAAAGCATTATGTTATGTTAATCTATTAGATGCTATATTAATCTGAGCACAATCTGAGAGCATTAGTGAGAGATTTAGTAAAAAGAGAGGATAGGATACCCTAGCTATTTATGAGAAAAAGTAGCAGGCATACCTGATGGTGGAACAAAAATTATTTATTACATTTTGAACAAACCCTGATTTACTATAAACATGAACTGCTTATAAAGCTTTAAAAGGACAAGTTATTTAAAGTAATGAGACATATTAGGCTCCAGTTTACTTGCAGTGTAGGTGGTAATGTTTTAGTGTACTTGACATTTCCTATGCTTATTTTAGAAATGTTTCTATTTCTTCTTTGAATTAGAACAGTAATGGTGCAGTTGGAGTAATTAGTAATCCAGACTGAATATCTAAATAAAGGACATACCAGTCTATAAGGAATCCTTACACTTAAAGCTTAGGGCCAGATTCTCATTTACACCTTTAGACTGCTCTGTTAGCCTAAAAGTGCTTCAAAGTGAACACAAATTACATTTGCACCCATATTAAGGACACTTTACACTGCCAGAGTGGTATAAAATAACAATTAGACTCAAAGTATTTGCTTATCCAGTGTGTTAAGCCCAAAAGAATTAGTAACAGCCATGACTATTATCTACTTGATTGTACTCGACCAATAAAAATGGTCCAGATCCTGCTTCAGGTTCAGTCACTTTTCCCCGGATCACTGGGCAACAGCCCTAAAGTCTGCAGGGTCAGCCATAGATGGATCACCCCAGTAGATCAAATGCCACCCATAACCTATGCTACTGGCGTAGGGGCATGGCTGAGAAAAGGCAGCAGGGCCAGGGATTCCTTAAACTTTTTTGATCCTGGCTGCTCAATCTCCCCTTTAGAGCCTTTGGCAGTCAGAGTACACAAGCAACATTCCAGCAGGCGGCTAGCATAGTACCCGCTGCACTATGCAGTTCTTGGCCTGAACTAAAGATCAGGACCATTAATCTCACCTCAAGGTGCAAGGTGTTAGGCACACACTGTGACTTCCAACATCAGATGCTTTGAATAAAATTATTATTATTAAATATTATTATTAAATAATTGTATTAATAAGTGTGTTTTAAAGCTTCAGTTCAATATATTCTAAAGGTAAAGAAATAGAGAACTATGGCTTCATGGAATGAGGCATTTGATTAGAAATTCATCCTTCTACACAAACACCACATAGTTAAAGTGCCAAAATTGCATTGTAGGGAGAAAGGTGGCATGCTGGAGTGAGGATTAGGCTTAGGAGCAGGAGCTCTGTATAGCATGTTCCCCTCCAAACATGATAAATAAATATTGGATTTGCAGACAAATCCATGTGGGAGTTAATGCTACTCCCATCAGCATTAAACTCCTCCTCCAAGCTTTGGGGATCTAGGAAGACAGAACTAATTACTGCATGGCTTCTCTGGAGGTGTTGTTATTAAGGCCAGGTAGGGGAGCAACCCAAAATGGTGCAAACCTCCATAATCTGCAAGGTTGAAGTCCAGTTTCCCATGGACGCTGGCATTTGGGGGCTGTACCGTGAGGCTGTAGACCTCTCCCCTGAGAGCAAAATGGTTTTCAAATGCTTTCCCCTTGCCTTGTAGGTTTTCCATTGAAAGATATTACACTTTTTAAAATAGTAATTATTGAAAACATTTGTTTTACAAACGGTGGTGGTCATGATTTTTCAGTGGTTAAGGTCTAGTCTGGGACATAAGAAAACCATAGTTCTATTCCCTACTCTATTCCACACCTTCTCCTGGCAAGTCACTTTCTGTCTTTGCCTTGTATCCCCATGTGCAAAATGGGGATAATCTTCCCTAATTTGTGGAGGTGCTGTGAGGATAAATACATTAAAGATTATGAGGTGTTCATACACTATGGTAATGGGAACCATGTATGAATCTAGGAAAGATAAACCAAAGGGAAAAATGCGAAAACCTCACATTTAAATGGGCCAAAGTTTGGGAGGCAAAGAGTGTTGACCTTAAACAGAGCCCATCTAATCCCCTACAAATAATCTCCATATACTATGCCCCTGTTGTTTCCATGTTTGGTTTTTTTATGCCAGGCCTATCGCCACTGTAATTCTGTAATTTAATGTGTGTGTGTGTGTGTGTGTGTGTGTGTGTGTGTGTGTGTGTGTGTACGTGCCCAGCTCCCTTTCTCCCCAGCAATGATATCATTACCCACAAAACCCAGGAGGATTTTTCTAGGCAAGATAATGCTGACCTTGGTAGTACTATCTTATGCTCAGTACTGTTCATGACACCACTCTCTCCCCTAAAGGAATGAAGAGCTGTTTAGGCAGAAGTGAGGAGCCTGTGGGAACAAGGTTAGGGTGAAGTTAGTGAGCAACAGAGTCCCTGGGTCTCAATGTAGATGTGCCAACCTTCTGCAGATTCTCCTGTGATCCATGAGCTTTCCCTGCAGATCTCAGGACATCCTCATGTTAGTACGGCTATCTATAAAGCTCACCTCTCCATGGTGTGATGTGAAAGTAACTGCAAGATTTAATTTGCAGAGTATCCCAATTCTGCTATGGGTTTTCCAATATTTGGCCCTGAATACTCAGATCTATTGCTTACTATAAAAAAAGCTTGACAAGGCTAATCATGGTGTTCATTTGGAAATGGTACTTTGAAGCATTACCAAATGAAAGATTTATGCTTTGCTTCTGAATCCGCAGGAAGCAGTTTTCACAGCAATTTTTTTTTCTACCAAACATTGAACTGTGTCTTTTTCTGGTCTCCTAAATTACATTATTCAGTGCAGAAGTAGCTACAGCTATCTGAAAGCTAAACACCTTAGATCCCATGAGCACAAAGGCATTGAATTTAATAATAATAGTGAAGAGAGTTGTTGCTACAATGAAATCTATTGCAATTTGTCCAGGGAATACTGAGGGGCCACTTAAGATGAGGACAAGATTATACAATGCCTGATGTAGGTTCTCCGCAATTTACTAGAATCAGTATAGTAAGATATATTGGATTTGTAATGATTTAATTTGCTTGATTGTGGCACAAGCAGCTGGAGGCTCAAGCAGATAATTACATTTCTAAGCCACCAAGTAATCCTTCTATGGGGGTTGTGGAATAGTCACTGATGACAGAAAACCAGTTGGAAAACAACATAAGCTCATACCCACATCAGTTGTCTAGTCATACAAAGTTCAGTGAATGATTAGCAGTAGGGTGGTTAGGGGTTTCACTGCATCGAAAAGGTATCATGCTGTTATTGTCACAAAGGGTTTACTAACATCTTGTCAAAGCAGGTAAGGATTATAAATTACATTGGTTATACTGGAAGGGGTATGGTGGAAAAAGGACCACAGGCCATTTTTCTGAAACCTTTCACCAGCATTACACGCAAGAAAGAATATTCTATGGTTTCATGGTTATAACAATCTGGTGATGTAGTTGAAGACATATCAAATAACTTTAAGAAGATGTAAATGGATAAAAACAAACCATACTATATACAAGACAAAAATCCCTAGGAAATTATTAAAACTTGTTTGACAAACTAGATGTCTATTGTTGTAAATAATACTTTTCAGCAGTAGATCTCATAGCACTTTACCAGGGAGATCAAGATCATTATCTCTATTTTATAGATGAGGAAACTGAGGCACAGAGCAGCAACATAACTTGCCCAAGGTCACCCAGCAGACCAGTAATAGAGCCCAGGTCTCCTGAGTAGCTATCCAGTACTCTATCCACTATGATACACTGCCCGTACATTAGTTATGATATGTCATTAATAGACAAAGAAGGAGTAACTGCTTTATCAAAGCTATTCTAACAACATCACAGCTAACTCTTTGGCTATTTTAATCCCACAGGATTTAATAGGTTTGCCGATCTACTGTACTTATCTAGTGCGGCCACAATTATCCATTGCTGTTGCCACATGCACCGTTAAGTATGCACTACTTACTAACACTATTTCTTTAAAGGTATCTTCCATTGAAATACCTAACCTTGGTCCATAAATAGTGAAGGGGTGAGAAACTGTGTAGTTAAGGATTTAATAGGATTGTGAGCCACATTTCAGTAGCCTTTTATTAGTTATTTTTATTTTGAAGGGGCACTGTGCTTCATAAGGCAAATCTATCATTGTGCTTGTGTCATAGTATCCCTAAGCTTGTAGTAAATCTTAAAGCTGACAATAGATGCAGTAAGTGGTGGTGCAGTTTAACTTTTTTTTTTCCAATCACCATCCCCAGACACTTAGGTTCCAAACTGTGTCATAATGGAATATTTGCTAAAATGAAACTTAACTACCATAGCTGAACACACCAAGAAAAGAACTAAGACTACAATTGTTACAGCTGATTTCAATTTTGGAACAAAAACTGGCTTTTTTCTAAAATGAAATGTTTCACAAACAATTGTTGACATTGTTTAAATGTTTCATTTGTGAGACAAATTGTGCCATTTCCCCCCATTATTTTTAAAAGCATTGAAAAAATTATTGAGCTTAACCATTTTAACATTTTCAAAAACAAAACTTTAAGACAAAAAAATCACATATTTCAAAAATAAAAAGGATTGATTTCTAACACTTCAAAACAAAAAAAATCAGATTTTCATTTTTTTCATAATAGGGTCTCATTTTCAATCAGCTCTAATGTTTGCATTAAACACACTTTTCTTCTTTAGATGAGACAATTCACCTTTTGTAAGAGTAAGCACAAGATTACAGAAATCAGCAGGGTTAAACCCACTTGCACAGCATTGATTTTTACCCATTCGGCATAATAAAATATAATAGGCATAAAATGATATAAAAAATGTCAGTAGCCTGGCAAATGGTTGTATTCTTAATGTCTGATTCAGTTCTTATCAGTTTTGTGCGTACTGTACCAATGAACAATCACACAATAGCAAAACAATATTTTCACTAGAACAACCATGTTTCAACCAACTGATATTAAACATGTCATAAACATGAATAAATAGCCCATAAAAAGGTCATTAAAGCAACAACCAGTAATAACCTCTGTGTCACACACAACCATAATCAAGATCTCTCTGGCATCAGGCTGCGATTCTGAGTCCTAATCCACTGGACCCATGTGCTTTAAGCTTCCCTTTAGCTGAGCAGGCTCCAGCAGTGTCTGTGGCCTCTCTGTGACATTTTCAACCAAGTGTTCTCTCTGTTATCCCTTCACAGAAATGGGCAGTTCTGCTACCCAGAGCCACCATGACCAGTACTGACCCCTCAGATTTCCCCATAGCTTAAGCACACCTTTTCCTGGAACTCCAACCATCTGGGCATTCTGGGTTTACAGTTTAGCTCTTCATTGAACCACAGATAGACACACAGGTAGATTTGCATGGGATTCTAAAGGCAAATACTCTTTACTTAGATAGCACAAGGGAAACACAGATCTAGAAAAATGACAAATACTAATACTCATTTCCCTGCCTCAGTTTCTTCACCACTCTGGAGCATTTTCTGGAATTAGTACTGAGTCCTCTGGGGCGTCCATGATCCTCTCTCTCTAGGTCAGCTAGCTTCCTTCTTCCACAGCTGCTCACGCAATTAAACAGGACCCCCACACACACTACAAAAGCATAGAATAGAAATGTGTGGTTGGAGAGGACATCAAGAGGTCACCTAGATCATTGCTCTATGCTGAAGAAGGACCAAGTATAGCATCCCTGACAGCTGATGCCTCTTCCTATCTCTTCCTCTTTCCTGCCCAAAGCTTCCTGTGTGTTTCTGTGAGTCTCCTCTGATTCACCCAGTCTCTGTGGTTTTTAAAGGCTAGCATCAACACTTTAATTTCTTTGTTCTGCATCTGGGGATCTTCCACTCTCCAGACCCCCTCCCTGTAGACAGACTGGGTCAAACTGTTTTTCCAAGGCTTCAGCCATCCCACTATCCTAAGCTGATCATTAAGGTATTAGAACTAAACACTGTACCTCGTCTGACAAACTCCAGTCAATTTATGGCTGACTCACTATGCACTGAGACATTCCATGAGGCATCAATTTCATAACATCAGCCTGAATTCATAAGTTGTGTGCAGACAAATTTCCAAAATCATCACCAGCCCTAATGTAATAATGATGACTAATAAAAGTATGTATTCTGAAAGAAATCAGACTGTCAACTTATTAGCTATTGTAATGGTCACTTTAGAAAGTAAAACTCACTTCCAGGCAGTTCTGTGTCACGTATCAGACAGATTTTGTAAGTGGGCGAGACACAAAGCCCACTGAGGTCAATGGAAGTTCTTCCATTCTCTTTGGTGGGCTCCTCCACAGAGTCTCCAGCTAGGTATTTCTCTCCTAGTACACATTAGTCATTTTTAGAGATTTGGTAAAGTATAGTTAGACATTGCTGATTTTCCTCCAGAGTAATTGGAGGAATTATTTTCATGCATATGGAATTTATACTATTGCTTAAAAACTTATTTTATTATAAAAGTCACAAGTAATCAGTTGAAAACATGTTTGAATAGAAAATACTATCCTGCTGTGTACATATGTCCACAGACACCTTATCCTTTTCTAACAACCCATGGTCAATTCCTACCTCATAACCAAAAGCCAACCTACTCAAAGCACAAACATCAAAATATTACTCAGGGAATTATAGCTTTCAGTACAATCTCAATCAAGTACTTCTTCTACAGAAGAAAGCACTTGTGATATGTTTATATAAGTGTAATTCTTTGAAATAAGGATATATTGAGAAAATGTTTTAAAACATATTTTAAATGGCACTGTTTAGGAAAAACAAAAATGTGTTATTATTTTAGTAAATTTATTTGTGAAAAGTGCTAGATAAGCAGTGCTGTAGATTAAATCCTCTACAATACAGATGCAGTACAGGCATACTTTTACCCTGGCAAACTCCTTCCACTCTCACTTGGAAAGAACATCTGTAAAAATAAAAAATCAACCTCTGGCCTCTGCTGAAACTGGCAACAAGGCTTCCAAAAACTGCTAACTGTGATGTGGACACTTTTCTGATAGAAACTGGACTATGGCAAACTGAATCAGTTTCCATCCTACCTCTCCAGTCACTGTATTGCTAGGTGGCCCCTCATTTTCATCTTACATACTTCCCACTCTCATCCAGTTTCTCTCAGGGCCCCTTAACTACCTCCCTCCTCTTCTCACTTTTTTGTGGTATACATCGGTGATCCCACCAACTCTCACTAATTCAGTTATCACCCCTAAGCTGATGATACCCAAATCCACCTCAGCAATTCTGACCTCTCTCATTCTATCTGGCCCTGCTTCTTTAACTGGGAAATATCTCTCAAATGTCCAGTCATTGATTTAAACTCAATGTGAAAAGGAACTCCTTATTTTTCCTCCCTCAAAAAAATAAATAAATAACTCCTCTCTCCTTCTCTGTCACTGTCAACAACTTCACCATCTCTAATGACACCAAAGTTCACAGCCCTAGAGTAATCTAAGGACACCCTTTTTCCTTTCCTCCATCACATCTAGGGTTTGTCTACATGCAGGGCCAGCTCTACTGTTTTTGCCGCCCCAAGCAGTGCGCCGAATTGCCGCCGCGGACGGCGGGGGCAGTCCATGTGCTGTTAGGGCAGCACGTGCGTTTCCATGGCAGCGTCAATTCGGCGGCAGCTTCTGTCTTCAGCCAGAAGACAGAAGCTGCCGCCGAATTGCTGCCGCAGGCAGCTGAACATAGAAGCTGCCACCGAATTGCCACTGTCGCAGAAACGTGTGTGCCGCCCTAATGGCGCATGGACTGCCCCCGCCGTCCGCGGCGGCAATTCGGCGCGCTGCTTGGGGGCAAAAACACATGGACTGTCGCCCCTTGTAGATTGCCGCCCCAAGCACCTGCTTAGAAGGCTGGTGCCTGGAGCCGGCCCTGTATACATGAACAATTAGTTTGTGGCAAACTGGAGTGTGAATCTACCCTGGACTAGCACCTCATATTAATTGTCCACATGAACTCTGCTGCATTAACAGTTTGTTAATGCACTTTGACTCATCCCCTTTCAAAAAGGACTAGGTCAAAGCACATTAATTTGCTTGCTAATTAAAGGCCATTGTTAAATCCTATCTGTTCTCCACTTACAGTTTCTCTAAAATTCATCCCTTCCTCTCCATTCCTACTACTCTGGTCCTGTTGACTCCTGAAACCACCTCTCACTGGCCTCCCCAAATTTCACAGTATACCCTTCAAACTTATCTGCATCTTCTTTGTCTGGTGCTTTTGAACATCTCAGCCTTCCTGAATGTTTGCACTGGCTTCCAGTTTACCCCAATATCATATTCAAACTCCTTATCCTCACCTTTTGCACCCTGCCTATATATCATTTCTTTTCTACTCTGCTTCATGTGCCCTATGTTCTGCCACTTACGCACTTTTGAGAATCCCACACAGTATTTCTAATGCAATTATTACCGTAGTATTCCAAAACCATGATATCACACAACTTCATTCTCTGCCTGAAAAACCCTCCAGAAAACCCATTTCTTTCAGAAAGCTTTTCCCCACTGTCCTCCACTATGACCCTCATTCCAGACATAGTCCCAAACATTTAAAATTAATTTAAAACTAAATCCAAATAATAAAAATAATAGTTTAGGTCCACAGATAGATTTTTTTTTACGTATATCAAGAATGAAAGGAATCCTAACAATGGCAATGATTCCATTACTAGATGGATATGTAGAATTCTATATTTGGAGAAAAAACTGTATTCATATCATATGATGACGATGATGATGAAGAAATACTTTCCATTCCAACAGAAATTAAGGATGATATTAAACAGCATCTACTAAAGTTAAACATTTTTAATTAGCAGATCTAGATAACTTGCATGCAAGAGCTTATAAGATCTGATCAAGGCTCTCTCTGGACTGTTAATACTGATTTTCAGTAAGTTTTGTAGTAAAGGGGAAGTTCCAGAGAACTGAAAGAAAGTTAATGATGTTCCAATATTTTAAAAGGTAAATGGGATGATCCAGGTAACTACAAGCCTGGTAGCCTGACATCGATTCCAAGAAAAATAATGTAATGGCTGATAAGGGACTTGATTAATAAAGAATTAAAGGAGAGTAACATAATAATGCCAATCAATATAAGTTTCTGGAAAATAGATCTTGTCAAACTAATTTCATATCAATTTTTGATGAGATTACAAGTTTGGATAATAAAGGTTATAGTGCTGATATAATATACTTAGACTTCTGTAAAGGCATTTGACTTAGTACCACCCGACATCTTGATTAATAAACTAGAATATACAAATTTAACATGGCATACATTAAATGAATTAAAAATTAGTGAAATGATAGGTCTCAAAATGTAATTATAATGAGGGATTCATTGTCAATGGGCTGTGTTTTTAGAGGGGTCTCAGGAGGATATGTTCCTGGCATCTTTATCAATGATTTGGAGGGGAAAAAAACATAAAACAATCACGGATACAATTTTCAGATAATGCAAAGATTCAGGGGGACCCGGTAAATATTGAAATGGACAGGTCACTGATACATAGCAATCTGGATATCTTGGGTAAGCTGACTGCAAGAAAACAGTACGTGTTTCAGTATGGTAAAGTAACACTTTTTCATACAAAGAATGCTGGCCATAAAGACAGGATGGAGGACTCTATCCTGGGAAGCAGTGCTCTGAAAAAAATACTTGAAGATCATGGTGGATAATCAGCTGAAAATGAGCTCCAAGTGTGATTCTGTGGCCAAAAGAGCTAATGTGATCCTTGGATATATAAGCAGGGGAATATCAACTAGGGGTAGAAAGAGTATGTTTCCTCTGTATCTGGCACTGGTACAACCACTGCTGGAAATCTGTGTTCATTCTGGTATCCACAATTCAAGAAGCATGTTGATAAATTAGAGAGGGTTCAGAGAAGAGCCACAAGGATGATTAAAGGATTGGAAAACATGCCTTATAGTGAAAGATTCAAAGAGCTCAATCTATTCATTTTATCAAAGAGAAGGTTAAGGGTTGATTTGGTCCTAGTCTATAAGTACCAACACAGGGAACAAATATTTGATAATGCACTCTTCAGTGTAGCAGAGAAAGATATAACACTATCCAAGGCAGGAAGTTGAAGCTAGACAAATTCAGACTAGAAATAAAGGTGCAAATTTTTAACAATGAAGGTAGTTAACCATTAGAACAACCACGCCTGGATTAACCAATGTCTGTTTAGTGCACTTCCACAGGATTTGGGTTGGTGGTGCTGTGACCTGGAACACAGGGACACAGTGCTGCTCAGGTTTGGCCTGGCTGCCCGTCAGGCATGATGAGGGGGAAGCCAGGCCTAATTTGAATGATTTCCATAGTGCATAGCCCAAATATCCTTTAATCTAGCACTGGGAACAATTTATCAAAGGTTGTGTTGGATTCTCCATCAAAGGAAAATTTTAAATCAAGCTTGGATGTTTTTCTAAATTATATGTTCCAGTTCAAGCACAGCTGTTAGACTTGAAGCCAGAATTAATAGAGGCAAGTCTTATGGCCTGTGTTATGCAGGAGGTCAGACAAGATGCTCACAGTAGTCCCTTCTTGCCTTAAAAAAATCTATGGGGGTTTCTAAACTGCACACTTCGTTTGGTGGTGTGTACTGTACTTACTCATACTGCCGCTGTAGCATGGGAATAAATAGCAGTGTAAACAGTGAGGGATGGCTTAGACAAGTAAAGACATGCCTGAAGAGAGTGGATGTGTATTGAAGTACATACCCTACATGATGCTCTACTCGCCCAAACTGTGTCTCCCCAGCTACAATGCTGTTTTAGCAGTGTAGTGTCCAGCTGGATCCCCATTGCTGGAGCCTTTCCCTGGAAAAGACTCAGGCAGTGGCAAAAGGCTCTGCCAGCAGCTGAGACCTTTCCCTGTCTCAAGGCAAAACTCCAGCAGCTCCCCACTGCAGCAGGGAAAGATTCCTGTAGCTCCCCACTGCAGGAGCCTTTCCCTCACTTCAGGGGAAGACTTGACCAGCGGGGAAAAGATCAGCCTTACTGTGCTACCTATCCCCCACCAGAGCCTTTTCTCGCCCCAGTGAATGACTCCAGCAGCAGGGAGCTGCTGAAGCCTTTTCCCACTTCCTTGCCTCTGCCAGAGCCTTTCACAGCATCCACACTGCTGTCTGTAGCTACATGTACACTATATGCCGCTGAATAGATTCCTATGTAACAATAAACATATCCCATAGCCTTACCCTATTGTAACTCTTGTTCATCCAGACCAACACCCATCACCTTTGGCTCATTGCTATGCCCCTGCTGGGTTAACGAGTAATTGGATAATAATACAGAATAAAATAAATAGCTTATTGATTTATGTCATTCAACAGTTTGGTCATAGACTCATTACCAAGCTAGGCTGAGTCACATTACTGGCATAGAGGTAAAAAATCACATCCCATTATTGATCCTATAAACCATCCAGTCCTTGCCACAGATTATTTTGAAGCTAATTTATTTTACCTGTTATTTGCTTCCTTCTGTATTGGGTAAAACCTTGGCCCTATTAAAATCCATGGGAATTTTGCCATTGATTTCAATGGAGCCAAAATTTAACCCATTATTTATTGGGGCTCATTTGTCATGCTAAATATAGTTATACAATACAAACAGGATTCCAGAAAGCATCAGAAGATTTTCCCTTGTTTAGTAATGGATACATCACTGATTTTTATTTTTAACTTTTCTAATACCCAGCATCCAAAGAGGGTTCCTGGCTGTAAATCGCTAGCAGAAGCAGGGGCCTCCCTGCAGCCCAGACTTAAGTGTTTATCACTGAGAGAGGGGTGGAACTTAGCATATACCCCTCTGATTGGCAACTCCCATTGGCTAACTTTGGCAGCTTCCTGACTAGCACGCTGACTTTTGTGAATCACAGTCCGGCATCTCTCTCTTCTCGTTCATTCTACAGGGAGCCTAGGCACCTAATTCGGCATGGTGAATCGTAATGTTCTCCTGTGATTTTCCAGGCATCTAAAAGTTAGGTGCTGTGACTCTCAGAGTCACAATGCCTAAGTCCTTTTGTGTATCCAGGCCTGAAGTGCTGATCAGAGCCTGCACTAGGCATAAGATGACTAAGCAATTGCTTATACCCCTGAGCAGCTCAAGGGGGTCCCCAACTAATTATTAGTATGTGTTGTGTGTGAGGGCCTCCAAAAATATTGCTGCTTAGGGCCCCCAATGGGCACTGGTGCTGAGCACCTTACTGGGTCAGGCCCCTACTAATATTAATAAGATTTTTTTTAAAGTTACTCGCCTCTCAAAACTTGAACATTTAAAGCATTAAGTTGTATACAAATTGCTTTAAACAACTACATGAATATTACATATGTATATATTTATTATGCTGATTCTAAATTTGTATATGGTAAAAATACTGTAGTGAGCAATTTTTTAAATATATTTTTACAAATTTAAAATATAACCTGATCAGAAGACAACATGGTTGATTCGTTTACAGTTAAAAGTAACATATTTTATGGTGGATCCTGAGAGCATGTTGTGTGAACCTATGATTCCAGTTCACTGTGAATTGATTACAGATCATATGTTTATAGTTAAACAAATCATGCTGGGAAGGTGTTTTTATTTGTCTCCCTTTACTTAGGTCTTACATTGAATTAGACTGTAGGTTCTTCAGGGCATGGATAGTGAAACAGATTCTTGACTGTATCCAAACTCTGCACAGCGGCAGTGAGGGGGATTGCTGATACAGCGCCATTTACAGCTCTTTGAGCCTCACCTACACAGACCCAGCTCAACTTCCAGCTGTGAGGAATAGCTCTAACTTACACATTTGGGGTCCTTATGCCAGAGAGGCATCAGGCTTAGTAAAGTGCTATTCTACCACAGTCCCTCTCCACCCAGCCACCCCCTTCATCCTCTTCTACAGTGGGAGTGGGCAGGGCAGCTGTTACAGGAGGTAGCTGATCTGCATCTGCCAGGTTTCCATCAGTGGTGAGTTCCACCGCACAGAGGGGATTCTCCACTGTCTCTGTTTGGCCATTTTGATTAACGAAAGTGAGCATCTATTCCCCAGAGAGGTATTCAGACAAAGTAATATCTAGCAAACAAAAGACAATCTTCTGCTAGGATGTCTTCTAGAATGTGACTAAAAATACACGTTGTTCCTTTGAATAGTGTGTTATCCCTAATGGAGTTAAATTTGCTACTGCAAAATCCATACTTTGAGCCTCTATAAGCCTGAGAACTCGTCATATTAAGAAGCATATTTTTTGCTTTGAAAATTTGTTATGGGTCCCTCCTTTTTGAACCATGACTGAAATTTTCTCCCTATTCCCTATATGTAACTGTGGCTTCCTAATCATCATTACTCTGAGTACATGAGTTTTCAATTCTGCCTTTTCAGCTGAAAATTAAAGCAGTATTTTCCACAAAGATACGGTGGTCCTCAGATTATCTTCTAATTGAATGTTTGGGTAAACATGAATATTTCATTAATTTCATGAGATTTTCTTAGCTGCCTTTTATCCAAATACTTTCTGCAAAACAGGAACAGCTTTGGTGTACCCTACATGCTAAAGTAGTCCTAAAAATTAAAAGACCGTATATATTCACTATTCTCTCTTTTTGTAGAGGAAAGAGTCATCTAAATTCACAGCAGCTATGTGGCTCAAATTTTGCCTTTGCTGTGAGAGGATATTATTTTAAAAGATATCGGTTGATTTTTTTCCAGGATTTTAGGCCACAAAGCCGGGTTCTGTTCTCAGTTACACCAGTGTAAATTCAACAGACAACTTCAAATTTTAAATGATGTAATGGAGAACAGAATTGAGGCTGATGAAGAATAGAAACTTGCTAATTATTATAAAAAAAATAGGAAATTAAAAAGTATTTTCTGTCATGATGCACATGGGATATTCCAGGCAGTGCTTATGCTTTCTCCAATTAATTATTATTATTATTTATTTTCAATATTCAAATAACTTTTTCCTACTTATAGTGTGAAAGTAAAGATTTCTGGATATTGGGAAAAAAGGAAATAACAGTAACCAAAACTTTCCATTCTCCAGAATAACACGTCCACCAGACCAACCCCTAAAGCTCAGCTAAAGTAACAGATGGAGCCACTTTATAAGTAATTCTATTTTATTAAATTAAGAAGTCAAATATTTTTATTTTACTTCCTTAGTTAATCTTTCAGAGGGGTAGCCGTGTTAGTCTGGATCTGTAAAAAGCAACAGAGAGTCCTGTGGCACCTTTAAGACTGAGGGCAGGTCTTCACTACGGGGGGGGAGGGGTCGATTTAAGATACGCAAATTCAGCTATGCGAATAGCGTAGCTGAATTCGACGTATCGGAGCCGACTTACCCCGCTGTGAGGACGGTGGCAAAATCGACCTCCGTGGCTCCCCGTCGACGGCGCTTACTCCCACCTCCGCTGGTGGAGTAAGAGCGTCGATTTGGGGATCGATTGTCTCGTCCCGACGAGACGCGATAATTCGATCCCCGAGAGATCGATTTCTACCCGCCAATTCAGGCGGGTAGTGTAGACCTAGCCTAACAGATGTATTGGAGCATAAGCTTTCGTGGGTGAATGCCCACTTCATCGGATGTAACTTGGAAGGATCTGGGCAATGGAGGTTCCTGTGACTTGGGTTCTGAGTGGAGAGAGAGAAAGTGATGATGAAGCTGTCATCTTCACTGGATCTGGAAATAAGGGTCTCCATGCATAATATGAGATGATTAGTATAATCTAAGACCTCTTTCTCCAAATCTATTGAATGGCTCTTAGGAGAAGAGGGAAAGGAAGGACACATAAAATAGGTGTTTCTCCTACTGTGCCTTAGCTCCATGTACCTTTTGTTTTTGAAAGAAGAAACAAAAAGGGGTACTGAATTGTCATTTGACACAAAATGATCATTTTCAAAAATGAACATAAGAGTGATGATCCAAATAAGGAGTTCTATCTGCATCCTGATCTGAGTGAACCAGCCTTCTGACTGAGAGATCTCTTTATCAATCCAGTTCAATAGCACTTTGTGACCATCTGAAACAAAAGTTGTCACCATGCCATTGACATAAATGAAAAGAGTTGATTAACTAAGTCCAGTTTCAAGTACATGGGTGGCCACCTCAAAAACCTCAGCCATGAAAATAGGTGTAATTGGCACTCTCGCTGTCTATTGTGTCAGCAAATCCAGAAGCTGAATAAGCATGAAAATTTCTAAACTCTAGAGAAGATCTCTTTAGGTCAGGGAGGAAGCTTGCTCGGTGGTTAACCATGTTGTACCTGTTCTATGGATAACTGGAGGTCTGCAGTTTCCAAGGTTATCAGTCCTGCATTCTTCACAAGCACTACATTCTCTAAAACTAAGTATTTAAAGAGAAAGAAACCATGCTGTGTGAACTGCACTCAAAAGTATTTCTCTGTCCATCAGAAAAGATTCTAAAAAATAGACATTTATATGAGTAATGAAGCGTCACTGTTACATTAGATATGATATAAATATTTTATATGCCTATAACTTTTATATTTCAGTGCATAAGAAACTGCCTCTATGGTGGGTATTGTATAATTATGCCTTCCTTTAAAGCATCTGATATTAGCAACTGTTAGTGACAGGATACAGGATTTGATGGCCCACTAGTCTTTTCTGGTATGTCAATACCTATGTTCCCTGCTATCACCCTTCTTGTCAGCACATGAATCTGTGGGGATATTATCTGAACATGTTTTCTAATAGACTTTTTTATAACTCCCAGAGTTAGTCTGGCTGCTCTCAACACTAAGAGGTTTATGCTTCTTTTGCATCTATCATGCTTTTTTAAAAAAAAATAGCACTCCCCAGCCTGAGGATTTCTATACATAGACCAGGGAGTGCAATTATTCTGTCCTTCTACCATCCAGTCATGAGAATAAATTACTTATGGTGGAACTTGGTCAAGCATCCTGCATGTTGCCTTGAAAAGGGGACCCGTGAAAAATCAGACATATTTCCAGTTGTCTCACATGTAGTCCAAGCCAGGATAGTGAAAGATCATGCATCATGGGCACCTCTCTTTTCAGTAAACTGGTGGTCTAAACACTGGGGGAAATGTTGGAAGGTTCATTAAAGACACTCTCCTTCCTGGGACTGTATTCACTAACTGCATCTTCCTGCCTCTTTGAAATGTAGGGGTCAAGGACTGTGTATAGAAGAGGCATAAGTACAATACTGAAGGGCCAAACTTTATTTGTTTTTGCCATGTCAACTTTTCTAATGTGTCTTTTCCTCATTGCCCAGCATCATCCGGAAGAAATGGCAGTGAGCCTGATGGAAAACACCAGTGAGCCTGATGGAAAACACCAGGATATATTCACGCTTTTAATCTCCTTTTTGTAAATCTTATAATGCTACTTTCATGCAAAAATACCAGTTATGTAGAATGTACATAGCCTAACCACATAGACAAAAGACTGTGTGTCTTATCTATACACTTATCTACTAAATAATTCTGCTAATAACTAATCACTGTAACTCAGTGTATTGGCATCATTACTGGATACAAGATGTTATCACAATAAGAACTTAGTACCTGATCTGTGCTGTGCACAATTATGTTGATCACAATTGACTTTTGTGCCCAAACCCACAATTCATTCCCCTGCCATACTTTATTGCTTAATGGTACCAACGTTTCTGACCTACTCTGACCTTCTTCACACAAAAAGAAGAAAAGGTACACTGCATTTCCCCCACGCAGACTCATGAAAGTGGCTAACATTTAATTAATATATGGACCAAATGGTGCTGTCAGTATCAATAAAACAAGACATCTTGAATTAATAAATCCAGAGCTAAATGTAACATCAGTTATTTTCTCTGTGCTTAATTCTAGGAAGAAGAGAACTGCCAGCGCAGACTGTGGGTAGGAATTCGTTTTCCTGAGAATTGTTTCTGTGCTGACTCAAGGAGAGAACAAGTCAATGTAAATATGAAACGCGAGGGGCTTGGTTTAAAACCACTACTCAGTAGTTTTGTTTTTCCAAAAAATATGAAGCTCGACTTTTGCAGCCAAAGTGACAATCACATGACACCAGTAAACTCGATTCCCCCTCTCACTCCTCCGGATAAGGACCGCATAATTTGGTAAATTTGGTGTGACTTTACCTCCCCACCACACACACACACACTCCGAGGAGCCCGAGACAAGCTGAACTCCTAGTTTGGGGAATGGAGCCAAAGCGGAGGCGGCAGGATAATAAATCGCTTCCTATATTTGTTTGCTAGTACGGGTCCGAGAGGAGTCCCCTTCAGGGTGCAGCGGGCCGAAGGGGAAGGAGAACCACCGGCTCTCGATGCGCTGAGTCTCCCGCCTGCCCCGGGAGGGACGCAAAGGCAGAAACAAACCCAGGAGCTGCCGAGAGCTGCCTGGAAACGACGGCGAAGTGATAAAGAAGAAAAGCTCTCCTGGAGCAGCCCCCGGCCACTGTACTGTAAGAGGCTCCCGTGGCTCACCCCCGCCCCCAGCGGCTCTCCCTACCCAGCGCTGTGCTTTCCGCTGCCCCAGCCCATCATCCAATCTCCTGCGCCCCGCCTGCAGGTGTGTAAGGGAGCGGGACAGCAACTCACGGGTTAAACTCAGGCTCGTCTTAGCCTCGGGAGACCTGCAGCACTTAAAGGCTAACAAGGCACCCGAGGACCTGAAAGTGAATGGGAATCGCTTAGGTAGAAACTTTAAGGACAAGGTGGGGAAAGTTCTGCAGTTCAACACAGGCAGCAGCATCCAATCCCGGGCATCGGGCCACGCGCTCTGCTCCAGTCAAAACATCCGCGCGCTGCTCCTGCTCCTGCCTGCACCGAAAGTTTGCAGCTTTCGCGCTGCAGTGGCTGCCACGGGAGCCGAGCAGCAGCGACGAGGATACCAGGGCAGAGGGGGAAGGAAGCGGAGAAGCAGATTTCTGGAAGCTCGCTCTCTGCTTCTGTGTTTCTACAAGGCTGAGGCCAGCTCCTCCGCGCGGCAGGGATCCACGTGAAAGCGGCAGATCTCAGACGAGCCAGGACGACAGGCAACTTGGCTCCTGCTGGCTCTAACGCCATCAACACGTCCCGCTCCCGCAGATAGAAGGGCAGGGTCGAAACACAGATCCCCACGGAGCGCGACAAAACACGCGTGATTGCCCTCGGGGGAGCTGGGGAGACGCGCCCTTCCTCCCGGCCTAGGTCTGACAAGTACCGCAGCTGCTGAGGACAAGTTTCCTCTGTCAGGCCAGGGGATGGGGAGAGAGGCTGAGCGGTTGGTGACTCAAACCCGTCCGCCGCCTGCTGGGATCGGGGGTGCGGAGGGGAAAGGAGGGGGAAGGGACGCTGCTCTTACCTACGTGCCTGGAGCTGGTGAAGAGCCGGGGCACCTGCCCCGCTGCTCGCTCCCTGGAGGCGGAGGAGGAGGAAGTCACCCGGGGGTCTTGGTCCACAGCTGCGGAATAGAGGGCGCTGCCGCTGTAGCGCCTGGAGATCACCCTGTCCCCCTTTCGGGGTGGGTGGGGCTGGTGGCTCTGGCTGTCCCCGATAGCTTGCAAGAGGAGATCGAGCAGAATCCTCCTGTCCCCTCCTGGCGCCTCCAGGTCCCTGCTGCTGCCCTCGACCCCCGGCGGCGCAGGGGCTGAAGTGAGCAGCAGGAAGAAGATGGCAGGCAGAGCGTGACATCTCTTTGCCCCTCGCATCTCTCTGGCTCCTGAGAGAAGATAGAGCAGAGCACGGTTAGCTCCTGGCCATGCCCGCACCCAGCCCTCTCCTCATGCTGGGGCCAGCTCCTGTCCCACTGGGTGGGGAAAGCGAGCGAAGCCAATGGGGGCTGACTGAGGCCGGCAGCAGGGCGCTGGGGAAGAAGAGCGCTGCTGGGACCAGACTGGCTGGAGCGCAGCGGAGGCGCGTGTTGTTGGACGCGCAGGGAGCCAGGTGGGCGCAAGGGCGCTGGGCTCAGCACACCCCTCTCCTCTCCCGCGTCTACTGTGCGCGCTGCCGGGCTGGGGACCATGCTAGTGCTAGCGCCGCTGCGCTGGGGTGGGGGGTGGCGGGGGGGAGAAGGAGGGCTCTCCGGATTGCCTGGCCCCACCACACTTCCCCGCCCACCGCGGCAAGCGCTGCAGTTTCATCTCAGATCCCTTTAGGACACATTTATAGACACGGATTAGGACAAGGGTATTAACCAAGCAGCACATATTACAATCCAGGGCTTTATTGGGGGATTTGCCTGGCTTTCTTCTCCCAGCGTGATCACCCCTGAAGCTTTAGTCTTTCAGCGGAATCACAATCAGTTTTAACTTTCAGCTGGACACAAATAACCAAGACAGAGACTTCTTTTTTTTTTAAAGGGGGAAGGAAGGAGAAATCTTCCCAGGACTTTTAAACCGTAGAACTAGAAATCCCCACACTACTCTGGTATTGCCCTAGATTCTCATACTGATATACATTATATAAAATACACTCTCGCTGTCTCTCCACTTAGAATGACAATTTCCCCCATTGATGGGGGAAATGGCTTGCCTTTCATCTCTGTGAATCTACCGGGCACATTCATTGATCGAACTCCTGGCTTTCGGGGGGCGTTAGTGATTATGCTAGGTGACTGGTAAGAGAATTTAGGCGCTTTATTTTTCGATGTAGCCCGTGTTCTGATACGAATACATTTTAAAAGTCCAAACCTTTAGTATGTTTTACTATATCAGTGTGAGAGCTCAAAGCCCTCCTACATCCGCGCGAGCACATTACACACGTGGAGATACTACAGCCAAGATACTTCTATAAGTATCTTAGGAAAACGGAGGCTGGGGTGTTTCATTATTTTGGAGCGGAGACAAATATGAAAGGCAGTTTAAAAGGCAAACACAATAATGACGGGCTGAGACTCCTAGCAGAGAACCTAATACATCTAAGTAAGCTATTCTAAATATAGTAAATAATTAGGATTATGAAAGGGGGGAATAATTCAGTTATTTACAAACCGATTTATGTTTGCATCGCTTACAACTCCCTTTTGTCAAAAGAGCTAAAAAGATCTCGCAGCAAGCTAACTGCCCCAAAAATGGTTCGAGGTTTCCAACCCTCCGCCGGCAGCTATTGCATATGACTAGCTCTAGGAATGAATTAGGAACGGATTGAGCCTTTCATTCATTGATGCGGCGAGCGGATGCTGATTATTCTAAGTGGTGACACTACCCCTGGAATAATTAAAGAAATGCTAAACCCCAGCCACCATATCTTGACTACAAAGAAAATTGCAGCAGCCTGGCAAAATGTCTCTCTCTCTCTCTCTCTCTAAACAGAGGACAAGACGGAGCGCTTACCTTGAAGTAGAGTCAAATTTTGCTCAACTCTGGTATTTCTAAGTTGCTAAGAGACTTTCCTTCCTCTTCCTCCCAGTGAAGACTTACTTCTTTGGTTAGAGAGTGAGTGGGGAGCGATCGGTTCTAAACCCAAAACAGCAGGATGCGCCTTTAGCAGCCATTCGCCTGTCTTATATAGTTCACTTTCGGGCGTATTCATTTGAGTACTATCGACTGTAGGTGGGTGGCAGTCAGTGAAGACATCTTTGGTAATCATTCTTCGCCTCAGCGAAAGTGTTTCTGACAAACTTCCTCCTCCTTTTTCGTCCCCCGGTGGATAGCAATTGAAAGCCATCAACTGAAATGGCTCAGATCTATTTGTGAAATTAGATTTCTCTGTAGATTAGGAAATGCTTGCTCATAAACCTACACGTACAAGAGAGGAGAATACTTTTGAACGTAGTGGGATTCCCTTGTACAGCCATTAATACATTGGGAGAAAGTAAAATTAATTTTTCATACTGTTGAATGGAGAGGAAAAAGAAGCCATCAGAAAGGAACAGTGTGTGTAAATTGCACACCCAGGTTTGTCATGGTTTGAGGGCAGGTAGGGAGAGAGAGTTTTTAATGAACCAATAAAGTAAAGCACATTAAAAGTTAATACTTTTCTTTAAAAAATAATTTCAGAACATGGGGGACAAAAAATAAAATGGCAAAATAGTTATCCCTGCCTTAGCAAAATCATTAATTCCAAAATGTATGTACATTTGCCTTGAAGATTCATAAAGATGGAAAGGAAGCTTTGAAATCATTGAAAATTGGACCTTTGCACTGGAACAACAGTCAGGCACAGAAGATACTGCAGTAAATTGAAAAGCAGCACATTTAAAAATGATAAGCGGAAATACTTCACAACAGCACAGAATTAGCCTATGAAGCCCTTTGCCACAATTCGCCTGAGGACAAAGTTTAGCAGGATTAAAAAAAGAATTGGACATTTATATGGAGTAACCAAAGTTGTAAGAGTAAGGGTTTGTTTGTTTTTTTTTAAGCAAGAGTTTTGGAGGAGATATAAATCTTCATGCTTAGACATGTAAGACAAACTTTAATAGGGGAGCTAGGAAGAAACTTTCCCTTGGTCAGATAATCCCATAATTGGCTATCTCAGGGTTGTTTGTTATCATCCTTAGAAGTATTGGGGACTGGTCCTTGTCAGACAGCATGCTGTGCTACATGGAGTGACCTGGTATGGCAATCACTATGATCCTAAAGTAATCTTCCCAATCTCAGGTCTCAACACCCTAGTAAGGAGCAGGCATTTTGCAAGCTTCCCTAGTCAGCGCTGCAAATGCAGCTGAATCTTGATCAGTAACATCTTGGGGATCCTGATCTGGACGCCTGATCATCCTTTGAGCAAAAACTGCTATTCTTGCCATCCAAACTCTGTGGTGGTTCTGGGAAGCGGATGTCTGCTAGGAATTAGTATAAACCCAGCAAATTTGGTTGTAGGTAGCGATAACCTATTCCTTGACACGTATGGTCAATAATCTATAGTTATATACTGCAGAGCTCTGTATCACACTTTCATTTTATTTGATTGCCATTCATTGAATACCTTCTGGACCACCCAACTTCTTCCTTTCTCTTTTATTCCTGCTACCTTTCTCTGCCTTTATTCTCTCTTTCCAATGACCTGCACCCTAACTTTTTTGGATTAACAATATACTGGTATTCCCACCTAAAAACAATAAACACTTTCAATTAAATAAATAAATATAAAAAGAACAACTCAGGTTGCCAAAGGTGAAAGCCCAATGCACTATCCCATCTTTTACATTTTTTTAAATGTATTCCTCCTCTGTTTTCAAGAGAGTAAACAAGAAACCAAGGGAGTAAGAGAGTAAGCATAACAGATAGTAGGGCTAATCTAGCTTCCATTAAACTCACTGCAAAGATTCTCATTGACTGCAATGGGAGTTGGATCAAGCCCTAAAATAATTACAAGAACTAATTAGGACAACATGCTTCCTGAATCTCTTCTTTTAAGTCACTTTTCCTATTTTGTTAAAAAGTACCCAAGAACCTCAGAAACTATTATTATTATTTTTTTAAGATTTATTTTCTATTATTGCACAAAGCCTTACCTCTGCTTATGTTGTTTGGGAATGTGCATTCTTCAGAAAGTATTTCAAAGAAGGAGACATGAGCAGCAATTAGAGAGAGAAGACTGCTTTACTAATCCCAGGCAATTTTGATAGGTTGAAAACCTATTCTCAGGACAGGACTCCAGCAGGGCTATCTAGCAGTGGCCATCAAGAGCCCCCACATCAGTATTCTTGGAAAGAATCCCAGTGTTACTTTTATAGCAAAAGTACTTGGAAGACAGCAAAGACAGTAATTCTTAATTCTAAAGGATTTAGAGTTGACACAGCCCCTTATTTAGGACATATGTAAAGAACATGACCACAATAGCCATAAATTGTTTGAAATATTTACTTGCTATCCGAACTATAAACCACTGGTTTAGTTACTGCATTGATTAGTGGTACTTTTTTTTTCTTCTCTGACATCCCTCAGTAACATGTGTGTGTTCAGCTGGGCTGAAATTAAAGTCATACTGACAAAATCATTTCGGCTCAGTGAGACACTCTTTTGAATTTTCACCTTATCCTCAGTCAACATAGTTCAATTGCAAGTGGGTGACCTGCTTGCAAGTGTTGCTTTAGTGATGAGGTTTCTAGGTACTAAAATACACTAACTACCCAAGTTTACCCTCAAATTATCCATATAACTGAAAGCAGATAAAGTGAAGATTCAAAGGATAGGTGCCTGACTGAGTCAAAGTGAATCTGTTAGCATGTCTTTCATATCAACCCGGCTACACAAGAAAACCCAGAAGGTGAAATCCTGCTCCTATTGAAGTCAATGGGAATTTTAACTTATAATCATCAGTTTTATGTTACTCAGTACATTTGCAGGTGGTTGAGGTGGGTGCCCCAGCCTCTTCCAGAAGCATCCATGATAAAAGCCATCATCAGGGAAGTGACTGAAAACATTTCCCCCTTTCCACACATTCAAGGGGTCTAGCCACCAAATGACCACTCCCCGGACCTGAGGCAGGACCGTGTTCATGAGCCATCTGGATGTGGAGGCCAAAGTTGTAAGGACCAAAGGTGAAGTTTGGCAAGGTGCACACTGACATGTAGCCTAAGAGCTCCAGACACATAGGGACTGTCATAGTCTATTTCATCTGTGAATTGTTTATGACAGACTGAAGAGATCATAACATTTCTGTTGTCAGGTAACCACTTGCTGCTCTGGAGCTGACTAAAGCTCCTATTAACTCTACTGTGTGTGATGGTATGAGAGACAATTTACTGTAGTTCACAAGAAATCCTAGTTGAGAAAACAGGGAAAGGACACAATTTAAGGTTGTCTCAAGCTCCTGCAGTGACCTGCTGCTGATCAGCCAGTATGGGTAAATTTGGATTTCCGATTTTCATAAATGTGTTGCCATTACTTCCAGGCACTTGGTGAACACTCTTGGTGCCATGGAGAATCAGAAGGGTAGAACCCTGTATTAATAATAGGCCCCACTGTGAATCTTAGATACTTCTTGTGGCACAGGTGGATAGTGATATGGAAGTAAACATCCTGCGAATGAAGAGCTTCACACCAGTCTTGAGCTTAGAGAGACCCTCAGTAGGGCCATGGTAGCATACCTTGTGCATATGGAAGGTTTGCTGGTTGTTGGCTAGACAAATGCGACTCTTGACTAACCAGTGGCAGCTGGGTTCTATAGGAGAAGTCTGTATGTCTCTTTGTGTCGCTGATTGCATACCTTAGAGGAGAAGGTTCTTTGTTCAATGATGGGGAGAACGTATTTCTAAACAGACAGCACCTGTGTTTAAAGTGCTCCTAGTATCGGAGTCAGTACTGATGTTGGTAGATTTTTCAGCACCAATGAAGGACCTTGTTCTGTCTAAGTCTCATGCCCCAATGGGATCGATGCAGAGAGGAACATTGTCAGAGTCTGTTGCATTAATGTCATGCAAAGTTTGTAGGATTTCTCTCCAGAGGCTTTGCTGTGACTGTCCTCATGGGAGGACACTGAGCTCTTTCTTGAACTTCTGCCTTGGTGCTTGGAGAAACTCCTTTTGGTGCTCTACTTTGATGCTGGAGGTGTTGCTGTAGGCTTCAACGTTTAAGCTGACTTTAGTGCCAGTGCCAATATCTATACCAGATCTTACCTCACTGCTGTCTTCTCCATGGTGGTCTTAGATGTCATCTCCCTGCTTGATAGTATGCTTGAAGATGCTGGCTTGTCCACCAGTAGGATTCTGGAGCTTGTTTCCACAGGGTCCAATGAGATCTCCAGAGGGTGGAGTCTCTGCCTCTCATATCAAGACTGGATAAGAATACCAAGCATCAGCTCAGAAGGTGATTGCCCCAGGCAAAAGAGAAATCTACTCTGCCTGCCCTTTAGTAGAATTAGTCTATCACAGGATGGACAGAATTGGAAGTGTGCAGGTTTGAGTGTGCCATTCTGAAGAACCCTGGTATGGGTTGGGAGGTGGGGGGAATGGTCTGACTAGAAAAGTTTGGTCCAGATGGTTGGAATCAGATCATGGTGAGAGAAACAGGAGATCAGAAGTGGTTCTGAAGATTTTGAAGATTAGCCTGAGCTAAGAACTAGTGGATCAGATAGTCTCCAGATTCTGTCTCATGGCCATGGGCAGTAAGAGGGAACTGAAAGAAGGTTGTGGCCACCCCACCCTTTGTCCTTTATACAGGAGCATGAGGAGTCACAGGGCCTATGAACAGTCATGACATACACTGCTATTAACAACCCTCCAAAAAAACTATACTCTCACACACAAGGCACATGCTCATTTGCAGTGGGTTACAGACTGACACATACTTGAAGAATTACATAACTGGCTGTGGCCAAAAGGGCTGAAGTTATCTTTGGAAGTATAAACAATACAAGTCAGAGTACAAAGGTAATAGTACCACTTCATTTGGCATTGGTTTGACCACTACTGGAATACTGTACCCAGTTCTGATGTCCACAATTCAAGAAGGATTTTAATAAATTGAAGAGGGGTTAGAGAAGACACACAAGAATGTTTCAAGGATTAGAAAACATGCCTTATGGTGAAAGAGTCAAGGAGCTCAATCTATTTAGTTTATCAAAGAGAAGGTTATGAGGTGACCTGATCACAATCTATAAGTATCTACAAAGGATATGTGATAATAGCGTGCTCTTCGGTCTAGCAGACAAAGTATAACAAGACCCAATCACTGAAGATGAAGTTAGAAAAATGTAGATTAGAAATACAATGCACATTTTTAACAGGGAGGATAATTAACCATTGGAACAATTTACCAAGTCTGTTGTGGTTTCTCCAGCACTGGAAATCTATAAATCAAGACTGGATGTCTTCCACTAAAAGATGTGATTCAGTTCAAACAGGAATTAATTCAAAGAAATTCTATGGCCTGTGTTATACTGGAGGTCAGATTAGATATCACAGTGATCCCTTTTGGTTCTATAATCCATGACACTATGAAATGTGGATGTTCTTATTATCCATATAAATTAAGAACATAACAACATAACAACATAAGAAAGGCCGTATTGGGTCAGACCAAAGGTGCATCTAGCCTAGTATCCTGTCTACCGACAGTGGCCAATGCCAGGTGCCCCAGAGGGAGTGAACCCAACAGGTAATGATCAAGTGATCTCTCTCCTGCCATCCATTTCCACACTCTGACAAACAGAGGCTCCTTACCCACCCTGGCTAATAGCCATTAACAGACTTAACCTCCATGAATTTATCCAGTTCTCTTTTAAATGCTGTTATAGTCCTAGCCTTCACAACCTCCTCAGGCAAGGAGTTCCACAAGTTGACTGTGCGCTGTGTGAAGAACTTCCTTTTATTTGTTTTAATCCTGCTGCCCATTAACTTCCTTTTATTTGTTTTAACCCTGCTGCCCATTAACTTCCTTTTATTTTTTTTAAATCTGCTGCCCATTAAATTTTCAGATCATTTTTGGAATCACATAATCTCTTGGCCCCAAGTGTATTTTATTGTGAAGAGTTTCAGAGGCAAATTATGTATTATTTAGTAGTGTGGGTTTTTCTTATCAATTAAAAAAAATTGTATTTCACTTTCAGTTAATTTCCCATTTTCATGTATTATGATATTGGATGCATCAGCACACATATCTTCAAAAGCTTAAATATAATGAAAACACTAATTTTTCCTAGTTTTGTTACCTTTCTGGACCTTTCCCCTCTTTTCCCACCCTCTGTCATGGTATCCTCTGCAATGGTCTCTCTGCCTCTCCTCTAGGTGCCCCTATTTCCTCCCTTTAAGTCCTTTCTGCCATTGCTCAGTCCTCCCTTATCTATCCCTTCCATCCATCCATGTATCCACCCACACACAGAAAAATCTCTCATCCCTTATATTTCCTTTTAATTTAGAAACACACACTCTCTCTCCAGTTGCAAGATCAAACATTGGGAAGTTCCAAGAGTTAAGGCTTCAATGTTGTACATCCCATATATTTTAATAACAGACAGCAATATTTTAAGATGTATATTTAACATGAGAAAATGCTGAATATGTGCAATCTATCAGTCATATCATGCTCTTCACTGTGGTATCTGAGTTGTGCCCAAGTTATTGTTGGGCCAACCTTAACATTTTTAATTCCCTAACTTTTAATGGTCCTGCAACTATAATGTTACACTATCATTTTTGTTAGTTCCATGGGTATTTTTAAGGGAAGAAAAGAAGAAAAATTGTAAGAGAAAATCAGGAAGTGATCACTGTGAATGAGTTATAAGCTCTTCTGATGTAGGCTTTTTCTCAGTTTAACTGAAATGGAGGTTAATTTATGCTGAGTTGTACATTTCTCATTCCACACCTGTTTCTCTCCTTTCTCTACAGGTATTTGCCATGTACAAAAATTAACAAGTGCATATCTAATTGGGGCCCAATAAAACCCTTGGGATGCACACTTGAAGAGTACCATCCACATGGAATAATGGGTCATGCAACTATCTCTGCATCAACGTCTTCCTTTTTCTGGTACCTCATGGAGAGCTCTACACTGAAAACATAGACTTGCACATGGGGAGAAGACTGGACAGGTACATAAAGGGCAGAGTGGAACTGAAAAGAATGTATGTCATTCCCCCTCAAGCCTGAGGGAATCAATACAAAATATAACATGAAGCCAGACTGTACTGCATTTGGGTGGAGTCTGGCTGTGAATTCCTTTTTAAGAGGGTTCTGTGGGCAGTTAAGGTCTCCAAAGGAACTACACGGACCCGGAGTGAAAGAGACTCCAAACCCAGCATAGACACACCAGGCCTTCCCCATGAATAGTCCCAGCCTTCTCTTGGTTCCTCAAGATCAAATCAGTATCTTAGATGTCTGTATACTAATGCAATAAGTATGGGAAATAAGCAGGAAGAACATGAAATGCTAGTAAATAAATACAACTATGACATAGTTGGCATTACAGAGACCTGGTGGGATAATATGCATCACTGGAATATTGATATAGAAGGGTACAGCTTTCTCAGGCAGGGGGAAAAGGAAGGAGGTTATGCCTTATATATTACCAGTGTATTCATTTGGACTGAGGTTGAGATGGAAAAAGGAGACAGACTTGTTGAAAGTCTCTGGGTAAGGATAAAAGGGTAAAAAACAAGGGTGATGTCATGGTGGGGTCTACTACAGACTACCTAGCCAGGAAGAAGGGGTGGATGAGGCTTTTTTAAAACAATTAATAAAATCATCCAAAGCACAGGAGTTGGTGGTGATGGGGGACTTCAACTACTCAGACATCTGTTGGGAAAATAACACATCAGGGCACAGATTATCCAACAAGTTCTTGGAATGTATTGGAGACCATTTTTTATTTCAGAAGGTGAAGAAAGCTACTAAGGGAGAGGCTGTTCTAGATTTGATTTTGACAAATAGGGAGGAACTGTTTGAGACTTTGAAAGTGGAAGGCAGCTTGGGTGCAAGTGATCATGAAATGATAGAGTTCATGATTCTAAGGAATGGTAGGAGGAAGAACAGCAAAATAAAGACAATGAATTTCAAGAAGGCAGACTTTAGCAAACTCAGGGAGTTGGTAGGTAAGATCCCATGGGAAGCAAGTCTAAGGGGAAAAACAACTGAAGACAGTTGGCACTTCTTCAAAGATAGATTATTAAGGGCACAAGAGCAAACTATCCCACTGCGTAGGAAAGATAGGAAGTATGGGAAGAGACCACCCTGGCTTAACCAGGAGATCTTCAATGATCTAAAAATCAAAAAAGAATCCTACAAAAAGTGGAAATTAGGTCAAATTACAAAGGATGAATACTGTATAAACTACTAACACAATCATGTAGGGACAAAATTAGAAAGGCGAAGTCACAAAATGAGATGAAACTAGCTAGAGACATAACGGGTAACAAGAAAACATTCTACAAATACATGAGAAACAAGAGGAAGACCAAGGACAGGGTAGGCTCATTACCCAATGGGGGTAGAGAGATTAGGGGAAGGGGGAATAATAACAGAAAATGTGGAAATGGCAGAAGTGCGTAGGGAAAGAACAAGTTAAAAATTACGTAGACAAATTAGATGTCTTCAAGTCACCAGGGCCTGATGAAATGCATCCTAGAATATTCAAGGAGCCGACTGAGGAGATATCATTAGCGATTATCATGGAAGACTGGAGAGATCCCAGAAGACTGGAAAAGGGCATATATAGTGCCAATTTATGTAAAGAGAAATAAGGACAACCCAGGGAATTACAGTCCAGGCAGCTTAACTTCTGTACCCAGAAAAATAATGGAGCAAATAATTAAGCAATCAATTTGCAAACATCTAGACCAGTGGTTCTCAAAGCCAATCCACTGCTTGTTCAAGGAAAGCCCCTGGCGGGCCAGGCCGGTTTGTTTACCTGCCAAGTCCGCAGGTTCGGCCGATTGCAGCTCCCACTGGCCACGGTTCACCCCTCCAGGCCAATGGGGGCTGCGGGAAGTGGCGCAGACCGAGGGATGTGCCTTCCTACTATTTCCACATATTTGGGGCATATCAGATATTATGATCTTTTATTTTTTTTCAAGACTCAATTACTGTTAATGTACACTGGCTGTGGAACAGGGCTAGGTATTTATGACCCTGTCACATGGAAATCAGGACCTAGGATGAAAACCTTGCCCTACTGAAATCAAGAGAGTTTTGCTATTTACTTCAATAGGGCCAGGATTTTACCTCTAAGCTTCCAGTACTGGAGCATGGTGATGCAGTGGTTAAATAAGGATTCTGGGAGAACAGATCCACTGAAATCAAAGGGAATATGTGTGTTGTTAAGGGCTACTTGCTTAAATAAGGTTTGCAGGATGGGATCCATACCATGTCCACTGAGATATCACCCTAGGAAAATGAATGGATCATTGTGTGTATATGAGCATGTAGGAGGCTGAGAGTGGTGTAGAATCATTTGGTTTTGTACAGCACCTGGTTTGGTGTCCTCTTATTATGAGTTAGATAGTGAACTCCTTACTCCCATTGGTGAGCAATTATTTGCATAATGTCTGTCAAGGTTAAAACTGTTTCTATTGTTGTAAAAGAATATTTTATTGAAATTGTAACCTTTTTATCCAAAAGGATTATTGTTTTATTTATTATTAGAAAACCTCTAGAATGGTAGGTTTTGTGTCCTGCTAATGTTAAGTAGATAATTTTGGCATTAATAACTGTATTTATTCTAGGAGTACTTGTGGCACCTTAGAGACTAACAAGGTGCCACAAGTACTCCTTGTTCTTTTTGCTGATACAGACTAACATGGCTACCACTCTGAAACCTCTATTTATTCTGAAGGTCTCAGTCCCTATTATATTATTTCTATACTTGAAATATTAGATTTGGTGTTGTTAAAAAAAGAAGCATTTCACTAACATGATAAAAAGAAATGTGATATTGCTTAGTTTAGTTTGGGCTCATTCCTTGTTTCAGAAAATGTTCTTTAATCCAGTGAGATATAATAAATAATGTTTTAGAAATTATTCCAAAAAAGTCAACAAACTGTCATATTTTCTCATTGTTCCCTTTCTGTTTACTTGAAAAAATCTTAATAATGCACTTTACAAGTATTTTAGTAACCTAACACATGAAACAATCAGCTGAAATGTTGCTTATGTCAGCATGAAATATGTCTTCATAGGAAATCATAAGGCATACGTTCATTGCCCATCAGATTGCTGGAAAGCCTGCCCTCTTACAGGCCCTGATTCAGCAAATTACTTAAGCTCATGCTTATCTTTAAGCATTCCAGTGAGACATAAATACTTGTTTAAGTGAGATCAGAAGAGGACCTGGGAGAGTTCTGAGGGACTAGCACAGAAAGGCAGATGGAAGAGGCTGTGAAGTCTCTGAAAGAGACAATGAAGGTGCAGTCAGAAAGGTAAGAAGATAACCAGGAGAGTAGTAAATTTTGGAAGCCCCAAGGCCAGGAGACAGTGAAGGAGAAAGGACTAACTAACTTCTCAAAGGTCACAGAAAGGGAAGAAGAGTTAGGACAGAGAAGAAGTTGTTGAAATGTTAGGAGGTGGGCATTGGTGATGTTAATTAGTAAGAGTGGTTTTTATGTGATGAAGGGGAGCAAACATCAGATTGGAGGCTATGACAGGACTCAGGATGCTATCTTGTCCATGGTGACAGGTGGGTAACTTGAGCTCAGCACAGGTGTCAGGTAAGGGTGCTTGGAAAATAGGTGGAAAGAGTGTTTTCAGGTTCCACAGCCAGGAGTCATAGACCAGAACTGAACCTTAAACTGAGGAGATTTTCTACTCTCTGAGTATGATCATCATTTTGCTTTCTTGTCATGAATAGGAAAAAACTTGGCTGACTGCAGTAGGGGAGTTTTCTCATGAGTCACTCTACCGTGTTTCAGAGATGAAGAGTAGGGCTGGCCAGAAAAGAAGAAAATTTTTGAGGTTTCAAATTTTGTTTTTATTCCACTTCAGAATAAAACTGAGACCTTTTGAATTTGTGTGTGTGTGTAAAAATCACACAAGAGAAAGACACCACTCCCCCAGAATAGCCAATGGCCCAGTGTTAGGGTGCTACGTGAGCTGTCGGAGACTGAGGTTTATCTCCCTGAGCTGCCTGGTTCAGAGTAGGGACCTGAACCTAGATTGCTCACATCCCAGCAGTCAATGTGGTAGGTCTTAACTTTACTAAAGCTTTTGATACTATCTCGCATGACCTTCTGATAAACAAACTGGGGAAATGCAACCTAGATGGAGCTACTATAAGGTGGGTGCAAAACTGGTTGGAAAACTGTTCCCAGAGAGTAGTTGTCAGTGATTCACAGTCATGCTGGAAGGACATAACAAGTGAGGTCCCGCAGGAATCAATTCTGGGTCTGGTTCTGTTCAATATCTTCATCAATGATTTAGATAACGGCATAGAGAGTACACTCATAAAGTTTGCGGACGATACTAAGCAGGGAGGGTTGCAAGTGTTTTGGAGGATAGGATTAAAATGCAAAATGATCTGGACAAACTGGAGAAATGGTCTGAAGTAAATAGGATGAAATTCAATAAGGACAAATGCAAAATACTCCACTTAAGAAGGAACAATCAGTTGCACGTATACAAAATGGGAAATGACTGCCTAAGAAGGAGTACAGTAAAAAGGGATATGGGAGTCATAGTGGACCACAAGCTAAGTATGAGTCAACAGTGTAACGCTGTTGCAATAAAAGCAAACATAATTCTGGGATGTATTAGCAGGAGCGTTGTAAGCAAGACACGAGAAGTAATTCTTCTGCTCTACTCTGAGCTGATTAGGCCTTAACTGGAGAATTGTGTCCAGTTCTGGGCACCACATTTCAGGAAGGATGTGGACAATTTGAAGAGAATCCAGAGAAGAGCGACAAAAATGATTAACTATCTAGAAAACATGACTTATGAGGGAAGACTGAAAAAATTCAGTTTGTTTAGTCTGGAAAAGAGAAGACTGAACATGATAACAGTTTTCAATTACATAAAAGGTTGTTATAAGGAAGAGGGAGAAAAATTGTTTTTCTTAGCCTCTGAGGATAGGACAAGAAGCAATGGGCTTAAATTGCAGCAAGGGAGGTTAAGGTTGGATATTAGGAAAAACTTCCTAACTGTCAGGGTGGTTGAGCACTGGAATAAATTGCCTAGGGAGGTTGTGGAATCTCCATCATTGGAGATTTTTAAGAGTAGGTTAGATAAACACCTGTCAGGGATGGGCTAGATAATATTTAGTCCTGCCTTGAGTGCAGGGGACTGGACTAAATGACCTCTTGAGGTCCCTTCCAGTCCTATGATTATATGGTCCAGAGGGTCAATAACTGCTGCTCAAGGGCATCTTTGCAGAATTTTCCTCCCTACAGATTACTTCCCAGGGATATTTCCATTGGAGGGAATGTTTCAAGCTTAGCTGTGTACTTTTATGCTATGGATTGTGGATGAAGGTTTCACAGAGCAGCAATAAGAATGGTGATTTGTTACCTGCAATGTAATACAGTGAAGTAATTTGAGGGGAGAGTTGTGCTGATAAGATCACTGTGCTGAGTATGTGTTTGAAGTGCTGGGCTGTGAGACAATGTTTCATGTGAACCTTCAGAAGCATTTCTAATCACAACTGGGACTCATGACCACAGGCACTGACTTTTAGTTTTTCCTAAGGTCCTCCATCCCCACTCTGCTCCGAGGTTCCCGCCCTGCTGAGCACCCACTATTTTTTTTCCATGGGTACTCCAGCCCTGGAGCACCCACAGATGCAGTGCCTATGCTCATGACTGCCCTTGCTTTTCCTTTCTTCCTTAAAATGCAGTTCCTAAGCACACCTTAGTAAGCCTGGCTGGCAAGATGAGTAACCGGAAATCTCTAAAAATGGCTGCTTTGCATGCCAGGCCCTATCCTCCTCTCGCTGAAGTCAATGGTAAAATTCCTACTGACTGGATGGAAGGAGGACTGGTCCCATTATTGCACTCACAGGCTGCATTTACAACACCAATGCCCTTTCTATGCCTCTCCTGTTTCATGACCAGGTATCCTCCTCAACAATGCTCTTTTCATCATGGACAGGGAAATTTGCTCACATTGCTGAGCAAGTGCACATTTCTGTGCACTATTTGGAAGCCACTCTGCACCTGTTCTAATGCAAAGCAAACTGCAATGTCACATCAACCTTAAACCCAGATCGGAGCCATGGCATTCTAGGAGAGCTCTAAAAGATAGAAGGGTTGGTCGTAGGTCAGAAAGTAATGTGCACATACATTGTGACCCTGCTTTTTTTTACTGTCTTAGTTTGATTAACATACATTCTTTGATTACAATGCTTGATTATTGACTATTGATAATTGTACAGACCAGCAGCTTTACTCAGAGATTTAAGAAACAGGGGACAAAACTGTAACAGGGCCCCTCACACCAGCTAAAAGGAGGGAGATTCCATGAACCACTAAGGCTGCTTTAGAAGTGCTATAAGAACCAGTGAAAAATCCATTACCAAAGCTCCTGAGTCTGGGATAACTAGATATTCTCATCCCAGACAAAAGAATTTATCTATTTTAAGAGAAAAAATAAGAGTAGGGCTAGCCTTTGACAGTGTCAAGCAAAGAACATTCATTAAGAGCCTCAGATTGCCTGCACCATATGGCGTTTTATTAAATCTAACTGGATCAGGTTTAACTAATTTGAGCCTAAGCCTTTCTAGACAGTTGGAGAGTAATTTAACTTTAAAAAATCAACCAAGTGAGATAAGATGATCGTAATGTCCTCTTCAGTCTTTCTGTAAAGCACAAAAGTAATAATTGTATCATATGGATATGGCTACACTTCAAGCTGGGCATGTCATGCCCAGCTTGAGGAGACATACCTGTGCTAGCTCTGATGGAACTAGCATGCTAAAAATAGATTGTAGCTACAGCAGCCCACAATACAGCCCTGACTGGAACCCTATGTATGGGCTTGGGGAAGTTAGCTCGTCCCACCACTGTGGCTACATTCTAATTTTAGTGTGCTGTCTCAATCAGTGGAATTTATACTCCTGGCTTGAAGTGTAGGCATTCCCTAAGTGCCACATGGCCAACCTCAAGGATTCCATCAAAACCTTCATAAGGATTTTGTTTTAAACATAAAATAAAATTTTGATTATTCAATGTGTTAGAATTTTGAGGGTTGATAATCAATTAATGGAACACAAACTTTGAATTATTTCTGTAAAAGAGGGAGAGAGAAAGAAGTGTACAGAAGACACTGGTACCACCAACACAATACCTCCACCACTGATTTTTAAATTGTCTCTTCAAAATGTACTTCAAGAGACTTTTAAACCTTGTGCCCTTGATTGCCTGCTCTCTGGCTTATTAACTGGCCTTTTAGCCAGCTGAGCAGCTGGGGAACTGTGGAGCTGACTGGGAAACCAGGCAGCTCAGCAAACTGAAAAGTTCCATCTAAATTCTGCCAAAACAGATATTTTTTGGATTTTCATTACCACAAAAAATGACAAGTTTTTGACTTTCTGATTCGGGACAAAACATTTCTCAAAAACAAAACAATTTCACAGGAAGGAAAATTCTTTTTCTAGCCAGCTCTAACAAACACATCATTTCCTGCTCTGAAGAGCTTTCAGTATAAGCAGGAAATACAGCCAAAAAGTGGGAAGGTAAACAGAGGCACAGAGAGATTTTATGATTTACCCAGGGTTACACAGAAAAGCAAGGTCTCTTGATCCCCATGCCAGTGCCCTATCCACTTGGCCATGCCACCTCCCTTATCTTAAACAAACAAGCAAACTAAAAATCTCTGAAGCCTGTTGTCTCTCTATTTACTGTTCCATTACCTCAGTTATCCAGACTCCTTATTTTGATAGATTTTGTTTTCACTCTTAGATTTCCTCTCTTCAGTAGAGTTGTTTGGGAATTTGTTAATAAATTATTAATTATTATTATTATTATTTGGGGTCAGGAAATGCCAATTTGTCAAAATCAGAACTTTTTGCAGAAATGTGTAATTTTTAATACAACGTTCACTGGGAAAGCTTTTCAGGTCCAGGACTGAATTTCTGGTCAAAATTGAGAGAGAATGTTTAACTCCTCCCCACCAACAAAGGCCATTATTAGGACAAAAGGCAGCCATTTGAAGACCTTTGATGGGCAAGACTTATGTGCTTTCACAGACAAGCTGACTTGGTTTCTCCCCTCCCAGTTTTATCACACCGTTTGCCCAAAGTTAAATTATTTTCCTGTTCTTTCAGTCTCTTTATGTTTGTGCAATAAAAGTCAATGTTTTAAGAATGAAATACTCTTTATTTATTCCAAGCATGTGGGTTTGGAGTGGTGAAGGGGAGGTACCGGGAAACTGATACAACGTAGGGGATGATATGGGAAGGCACAATGCAGATAAGTGGAGCATGTTGCAGTGGCTTGTTACTGAAATGGGTTTTCAAAGCCTCCCAGAGATGCAGAGCTCCTTGTTGGGCTCTTCTTATTGCTCTGGTGTCCGGCCCTCAAAATTAGCTGCCAGGTGATCTGCCACAACCCCGCACCCTGCCGGAAACTTTTATTCCTTTGTTTCACAGATATTTTGGAACACACAGCAGGCAGCAATACCAATGGGGATATTGCTATTGAGGTCTAACCTAGTAAGCTAACTGTGCCAGTGACCATTTAAACATCCAAAGGCACATTCCACTACCATTCTGCCCTTGCTCAGCCTATTGTTGAACCACTCCTTACTGCTGTCCATGTGGCTGGCGTATGGCTTCATGAACCATGAGAGAAGGGGTAGGCTGGGTGTCCCAGGATCATGACTGGCATGTCAACATCATCAATGGTTAGTTTGTGATCTGGAAAGAAAGTCCCTGATTGCAGCTTTCTGAACAGACCTGTGTTCCTAAAGAAATTGACATCAATTTCCTGATCATCCCAAATTTATGTCAATGAAATGCCCCGTGATCCACTGGCTCTTGCAACACCATTGAAAAATATCTCTTTCAGTTTATGTACTCTTTGGCAAGATGGTCTGGTGCTAAGAAAGGGATATGTGTTCATCTATCACCCCACCAGAGTTAGGGAACCCCATTGTGGCAAAACCATCCACTATGTCCTGCACATTGCCCAGAGTCATTACCTCTCTTAGCAGAAGTTGATTAATGACCCTTCACACTTGGATCACAACAGTTCCCACAGTGGATGTACCAACTCCGAATTGCCCACTGACTGGTAGCAGTCTGGCATTGCAGGCTTCTACAGAGCGATCACAAACTCTCTTCTCCTCTGTCAGAGCAGGTCTCATTTTAGTGTTGCTGCACTTCAGGGCTGGGGAAAGCTCTGCACAAAGTTCCTGGAAAGTGGCCTTCCACATTTGAAAGTTCTGCAGCCACGGCTCGTCATCCCATAGCTGCATAACAATGGAACCCCACCAGTCAGTGCTTGTTTCCCGGGATCAGAAACGGCGCTCAACCATGTTCAGCTGCTGAACAACTGCCAGCAGCAACCGGGAATTTTTTCATTCTGTGGCTTGCAGCAGGGCTGCTTGAATGACATTGCAATGTTCCATGTGGCAGCTCCTGTCTCGACTCTGGAAATACTGTGGGATAAGGCGCAAGGTGTTCGTAATGCTCTCAACAAGAGGGCACAGCTGAGTGGGGTCCATGCTTCTTAGACTATGGCATATGCACGACTAAGCCAGGCTTTCGAAAAAAAGCACTGTATAGTTGCACTGTGGGCTAGCTACCCATGGTGCACTGCTCTGTGGATTGATGCAAGCGCTGCTAGTGAGGATGCAATCCACTGACACAAGTGTGGTGTGGACATCCCCAACTGACTTAATTACTGTGGTGTCTAGCTGTCGACTTAAATTAAGTGAACTTAACTTTGTAGTGTAGACATGTCCTTAGAAGAGATGTTCTGCTTTTGAGAAAATTGAATGGGGTCTTATACAACATGTGCCATAAAAAAATTAAATGTTAGAACAGACAAAACATTGAGATAATATAAAGGAAAGAAGTTTATCAAGAAAAAAATATACTGCGCATATTCTGTGGAATAGTTTTCTTTTATAAAGAAAAATAAATCATTGTGATACCAAGTGGAGTAACAGTATATATAATCATCCTTGTTATAACAATATAACATGACAATTCTTAGGTAAATGCAGTAGCTTCTAGTACATTGGTGGGAGGGTAATGTTCATCCGTGTATCTTGTCTACCAATAGATGGCAGCAATCACTCATTTTCTTGAAGACATAACATTGTTGCACTGAACAATAGTCAGGTACACTCAAATGGACCACTGCACATACACATCTTTCTACTCCCTAAGTTTTTCAATCTGTATTTTGACAGAACAGTTCCATGGTTTCATGTGTGCAGGTGTCAGGCCACCTAACCTTCTCAGATGACTAGAGCCTATTTTGATGCTATGCCCCCTACAGAATTGATGTCTCCAGTTTGGTTTTTGATGGCTTGGAGTTTTCATCACTGAACTATTTATTCCTTCAGTAGTTTAGTTGATCAGTATAATTTCTTTCTGTCCATTGCCATTCAATAAGTGGCTTCGATGCTTCTCATCCCTTTTCATTGTTCCCTTCTTTCTTCCCTTTGTGGCTACCTTCAATGATCAGCCCCAGGAGTTGAAGAAGTTAGGAAGAAGACTGGAGAATGGCTAGACAGTGACTTATTTTGAGGCCAATCACAGACTCTGTTTGGAGAGTCTGGGTCTGGGTTGATGGCCAGATAAAATTTGGGGGACAAGAATGTGGAATTCCCTGTTGGAACTACTCTGTGCTGTTGTTAGCCTGGTGAATTCTTCTTACCTGTGTCTATGACAGATTCAGCATTTTCTTGTTTTGTTTTTCCCTTTCATTCTTTAATAAGAGGATCAAGCAGAATAGCCTTCCTATGCTACCAATGTCATAAGAACACCCATACTGGGTCAGATCAAAGGTCCATCTAACCCAGTATCCTGTCTTCTGACAGTGGCCAATGCCAGATGCCCCAGAAGGAACGAACAGAATAGGTAATCATCAAGTGATCCATCCCCTGTCACCCATTCCCAACTCCTGATGTCAGATCAGGAAGAGAGAGAAAAACAGCAAGTTGGCCCTGGCTGGGTTCCAGGCAGTCTCTCTCTCTCAGAACCAGATGGTGCTTGGTGGACTCAAGCATACCACCTACAGTGTGGATACTGTTTTTTTTCCCCCACTCTCTACCTTCAGTTCCCTCAACCACACCCCAAGTCTTCAGGAGTCATTGAGTGGCTAGTCACCCAGAAACTAAGGGCTGGTCTACACTACCGCAGTAAGTTCACCTAAGTTTTGGTACTACATGAATAATGTAACTGAAGTCAACATAGCTTACCACGGCGTTTACACTGCGCTGTGTCGATGGGAGACGCTCTCCCACCAACTTACCTTACTCTTCTTGGGGAGCTAGAGTACCAGAGTCTACCAGAGAGTGTTCTGCCATCAACTTAGCAGGTCTTCACCAGACCCGCTAAATAGGCACCGCTGTATCGATCGCAGCAATGCCAATCTACCGGTAAGTGTAGATATGACCTAAGAAGCAGCAAAGAAGGAGCCACTTTCCCCAGTTCCATACAAGGATATTCTAGAATTACAAGAAGTGCCTGCCCCCAAAACTGGAGCACTGGGAGTGGGGAAACATGTCTGTACTCACTGCAAGCTGAATCTTTGCTTAGCCAGTTATGGAGACACACCATAATTTCTAGTGCAATTGACCCTGTTTGGGTCATCATCAGAGTTTGAACCTAGGGCCTTTTGCACTAGAAGCATGAACATCATCTAATGGGCAGCTTCAGCAAACATTAACCTCTTCTAGCCAAAAGAGGGGTTGAAAAACTCATGTTTAGAGTCACCGAGTCACTGACCAAGGCCAGAAAGGACCACTAGATCATCTAGTCTGACCTCCTGTATATCACAGGCCACCAGCACCACCCAGCACCAGCACACACAAGCCAACAACCAAAATTATACCAAAGTATTACAGTCCATAAGAGACTAGAATTTTATGTGCCACAGGGAGAGAATAGGTGGGACCAAGGTGCACCAGTGCCCAGGGCACCCACAGTGGCAGGGAAATGATTAAGTGTGATATACTCAGCTAATACTGGCAAGTGACCCACATCCACATGCTGCAGAGGAAGGTGAAAAAAAACCCCAAGGGCACTGCCAAGCTTAGCTGGGAAAAAATCCCTTCCCAACCCCACATATGGCAATCCTGTGAGCAAGGACCAATGAGCCAAGCACCTGAGAAAGAGAATACTCACTGCCTCCTCAGAGCACTGGTCCATTCCGTCTCATCTCCAGCTATGGCCATCCCTGATGCTTCAGAGGAAGGAGATAAAAACAACAACAAAACCCACAGAATAGATTTTTTGGTGGAGGGGAATACCTTCCTGACACTTGCAGTTGTCCAGCTGAAGCCATGAAGACTGGAAGTAAGCCCCAGTGCTGCTGAGCCCTATCCCCACCATCACCAGCCACCCCACCATACAATCATTCTCATAAATTTGTCCAGCTCTCTCTTAAAACTAATTAAGTTGCTTTTCCCCCACAACTCCCATTTGGAGGCTGTTCCAGAACCTCACTCTTCTGATGGTTACAATCCTTCTTCTAATTTCAGCCTTGAATTTGTTCAATGGCCAGTTTATACCCATTTGTTCTTGTGTCAACATGGTCTTTTAGTTTAAATAGCTCTTCACATTCCCTGGTGTTTATCCCTACACCTCCCAGTGTATTTATAGAGAGCAATTATATCCCCTCTCAGCCTTCTTTTTGTAAAGCTAAACAAGCCAAGCTCTTCCAGTCTCATCTCATAAGATAGGCCCTCCATTCCCCTAATCATCCTAGTAACTATTTGCTGCACCAGTTCCAGTTTGAATTCATCTTCTTGAGCATGAGTGACCAGAATTCTAAACGGTATTCCAAATGATGTCTTACCAATGGCTTGTACGATGGTAATACCTCTCCAGAAATACCTTGCCTGATAAATCCCAGGATTACATTTGCCTTTTTCATAGTCACCTCACACTGATGGTTCATGGATCTTCTGATCACCCCGCACACCCAGGTATTGCTCCTACTTTGTTGCTTCCAACTGATGAGACCCCAGCTTGTAGCAGCAATTCTTATTATTAGACTCTAAGCGCACGATCTTGCCATTTGTACTGTTGAAATTCATCCCATTTCTGTCACTCCAGTCTTCAAGGTCACCTAGATCTTACGGTATCATATTCTGATCCTCTTCTGTATTGATGGTGCCTCCCAATTTTGTACCCTCAGCAAATTTCATTAGCGCACTCGTACTTCTTGTGACAAGATCATTAATAAAAAATATTGGGTAAGATTAGTCCCCAGTCTGATCCTTGACGAACTCCGCTAGTAACGTCCCTGAGTCTGATAGCTGACTTTTCAGCTTAATCAGATGCCTTCTCCTCTTAAGTCAGTTCCTTATTCATCTTACAATTCTTGTATTAATTCCCATCTTCTCTAGCGTGGCTTATATTATGTGGGGCACAGTCAAGGTTTCTGAGCTAGTGTTCTCTAGGACTTAAAGGGCTTCCCTTATCTGGCAAAATTACATGATACCTCCTCATAGCTGCCTCAATAAAAAGCTGGTCAGTAGAGTGAGTGTTTCAGCTGGATCAGATATACCACAAGGACAGCCTGTCATACTATTTCAGCATTTCCACTTCTGGTCCCAGCTAACACCTGAAAATGTAAGCAAAAATAAACAAAAATTAGGTTTAGTTAAGTTTGGGTTTTGAAAGGTTTGAATCATTTCTATTTTCCCCAAACCAATGTGCCTGTCCATATGTAACATATGAATGAATTCTCTAGCAAAGATTTTTATTTTTTATTATTTGTATTTGTGTTGTTTTGGAGCCCAGCAAGAGATTCTGAGATGCCTGCCATGTATATTTGGGTGCCTTAACGCTAAGCCACTATGGATCAGAGCCCTGACAACAGTTCACAACTATAAAGCTGTTACCCTGGCTTCCACCAACCTAGTTACTCCTTCCAGGGCGACCCCAACAGCCCTTCTGGTCCTGAGTCTCTACAAATCCATCTATCCCAAGTACTTACCTACCAGACACAAACATTTTTCCCTTTGGTTCATCAGCCCAAAGGTGTGAAAAGAGACCCCAGTTGTCAGTTCAGTTTGGCACACATACTCCACACAGTTCTGCAGTCCGTACATTGGGGAATATTTTACCTGTACAGTGTGTTAAGAATTTGGACTATGCTGTTCCTCATGGAATATTTTGTATGCACTGCTACTTTTACTAGTGAAGCCTCTATAAAAAGTTTATGATAATACGTATTTCATGTTCTGCATCTGGTAGCAAGTGACATTTCAAATTTGGCAGTCCCAGTCTTCAGCTCTCACAACACGAACATTTTGCACCTACAGCATAATTTCCAGTTAAACAAAATGTCAATCAAACAAGCAAACTAGCCAACAAATATCCTGTGAACAGTGCAATACTTTTGCTTAAAACAGAAGAAGGAAATATATGTGAGGCAATCTGAAACATGTTAAACCTGTTGGCAGTTGTTATTTAATATTTACGCTGTAGCAGATCAGGTTTGATGTCTCCTGTGTTGTGTTATATAAATACATGTAAAGACATAGTACCTGCCTAGAAAGCTAACAATGTAAGAGGACAAGTGACCTACACAAGATGGTGGAATGGAAGGGATACAAATCACATTACTGCCAGCTAATGGAGGTTTTCTTTTAGCTCAAGAGATAGAGGACTAGGTTTTTGGAGATGAAAGTTTTAGGTTCTAATTTTATATGGCTCCTGTGGCTTGGCCCATGACTAGTTATGTATCTTTATAGTTTCTGCATTTGTTACAGCTTTAGAGAGGATTCTGGCCTCTTCCAGAAACATGTTTTTCTTAAATAGGTTCCTTATGTTATGCTGGTACCCCCTGCAAAAGGAAGAATTACCTTGTGGTTAAGGCACAGGATGGGGAGTCGGGAAACCTGGGTTCAATTCCTGACTCTAATTTCAATTCTATTACATTATTTTTATAAATAGAGAAAGTTTCTTTATGTGCCCTTCATAAAAAGCCATCATTAATTAGCAGATTTCTTATAGCGTCTCTGCAGAAGTGGAGCTTGAATTGGGATTTAAAGGAGGATAGAAGGCAGAGACACATTTGTATGAGAAGTTGACAAACCCACTGGCATTTACTGATGAAATGGAGGAGGGGTGTGTGTGTGTGTGTGTGTGTGTGTGTATCAGACACAGTAAGAAATAACAAATAGACAGAGTACTGTAGGGCCTTGAAGATGAGGATAAGAAGCTTGAACTGAGTGCAGTGAAACTGAGGAAGCAACTAGAGGGATTCAGAGAGGCTGGAGAGGGGGTTATGCATTCAGAATATGCGTAATGAAAATGACATTAGGAGCTATGTTTTCTATAGCCTGAAGAAGATAGTGTGTCTGTCAGAGAGGCCATAAAGGAAGAGGTCCTGGTATTCAGTATGGGAGATGATGAAAGCTTGGATAAAATTTTTGGCTATCTAGACAGAATAAAAAGGATGGATCTTAGAAATGTTATGGGGGAAGAAGCAACATGATTTGAACTCAGCCTGGATGTGAGAGGCAAAAAAGTTGAAGGAGTTGAATCTAGGTTATGGGCTTAGAAACTGGAAGGATGTGGGTGTTGACAACAGTGACAGAGAATGAGAGGACTGGTGACCATTTCTGAGGTAAGAGAAGGAGCTAATGTTAAGTTTAAGTTAACAAGATAACCAGAATCTGTCAGAGAAAGAAATTAAAATGTGGAATTAAATGGAAGGAGACAGGTCAGAAGTGGAAAGACAGATCTGGGAGATATTGGCATAACAGTAGTTGAAAAGTGGGTGAGGAGATTATTTCATCCAGATAGAGGCTTCTTTTACTAAGGTAACTGCTAACATTGCATTATTAAGACTAGAATATTGTTCATTTTTCTGCTGACCCTCTGCACAGGGGCAGATTTCATCCTTAATCCTTTGGCCTTTCTAATGAGACTTCCAAACCAAGCTACCAATTATAACAATGGTGGTGATGGCAATAGGGTTTTCTGTGTGTGTGTTGTTAGTGGACACTGAGGTAATTTCTACACTAGGAACAGAACCAAAACCTCCAAAACATGTTGTATAGGCCACCCAGCCTTCAGGTGGTAATGAATTTTACTCATCACCAACTGCATTCAAACTGGAGACTTAGAAATTCATGACAGAAAATCAAGAATTTGCAGCTGTGCATTACACCTGTTGTTTTCCCTCCTCAAGTATCGTTGCAAGACAATAGGAGGTCTGGAAAGCCCCAGACTTGTAATGCTGTTTGCACCTGGGGGACACCTTACATGTGCTGTGTAATGTCTTACAGACAAAGTTGGTAGCATGTGGGTTCACTCTGGGGAAACAGTCTCTGAATTGCATAGTACAGTTGAGATACTGGGATGTTGGTAAATTAAAAACTGACTACGCTGGTACTAATATTGGATGGTGGCTAACAAGATCCACTTCTGATATGGATCCCGAGAATGTTATTTCAATTGGCCTATATTCTGTTACACACGTAAATTTCCTGTGGTAATAAATGGAAAGATTTTATATTTTGTACCAGTTTTTATAATATAACTAAAATAAAAGCAAAGTTAAAATTACAGAAGGCTTCGCCAAAGGCAGAGCAAGCTTATTATGTGGAATTACACCCTGATAGGCTATATCATAAGATGTGAGCATGCACCTCCTACTTCGTACTTTGAGTCTAGTATTAATGGTGGTTCAAATAATTACAACTACTATAGTCTTGGGAATGTGCTGCTGGGTAGTGAACTTAAAAAGAAAGCACAGAAACACTGGAATATAATGCAAATAAAATGAATGCTAATATAAAAAAATGGAATGTGGGCCTGGCTTAACATGAGTAACTGGACATGGGTGAGGCCTCTTTTCATGGGAGACAGCCTGGATTAGGGAGGTAAATAGATCAGCAGGCTGGAAACAGAATGTCTGTACTAGTTAAGCTATGGGGAATCATCCAGGGGACCATTTACAATGGACAAGATAACCACAGATAAGATAAACCTGGAATGTAAATTGAAGTAAAGATTAAGATGTACATGGACAGTGCATGGACAGAGCATACTGTACAGGGATGTTTCCTACAAAGTAACCAAGCCAATCCCAAAATCTGTGATGCAATGTATAATAAACAGAAAGTAATGTGTATGCATATATAAGCTGTGTAAAGTTGGATGCATGGTATGCCCAATGCCCAGCCCTCATGCCTGAGTCCTATCAATTTAGCATAGCTTTGTTGTAAGCTGAGTAAAAGAACCTGAACAATGAGACTGGAGTCATACTGAATTCCTGAAGAACCAAATGGAAGAGGTCTCGGGAGCACCAACAATACTGTCCCAAAGTGAGATTTAGGTGTCTGCATCAAAGTGGTGGAACATTACTATGCTGACACCAAATGGTAAACAGGATTTTCCTGATGTGTTGTAGGTTTCATAACATAGCCATGAGGTCTGAAAAACCCTTGCCTAAAGGAGCAAACTGAAATGATTTCTGGTCACTAGGAAGAAGGCTGAGGGAGGAAAGTGGGCTGATGTGGATTAGAAGCAAGAAAGGATGATGGGATGAGGCACTGGTGGTGAAGCGAGTGGACCAGTCCAACAGTCAGCAGCACCTACCACCTGGATAATCAGATAGAGTCTGATAGCCAACACATTTGAATGCAAATTGTGAGTGAATAGCGAGTAATAGAGAATGGTTATGCAGACAGGAGGAATACTGTGAGTAATATGAATTGTATTAGATTATGTGGCCTGTGCATCAAACAGAATCAGCAGACCACCTGACAGTGGGACAGCAATGTGTTCATTAGGATATGGGGATGAGATGGGAGTGGGTATTCCTAGGTGTAAACCTTGTGGTTGTTATTGGGAATTTGCATTTTTTTGCAGAGGTTGCCTTCTTAGATGGCTGTCTAAGGTGGACATCACTTTGAGGCATAGTGACATTAGAAGATGCACAACAGCCAAGTAGCTCATCATCATGTCGCGCAGTGGGTAGGGCTGGTCTGTGGTGTTGATGTGATTTAAGCTGCTGTTCCTTTTTGCAGGGGTGCCAAAATAAAGGATTTTCACACTCAGTCAATTGTGGTAGAGATAGTTGAACTACTGTTGAAAAGGGAGCAGGCATTCTTTCCCCAAGTCCATGTATCAGTGTCCACTAGCATATTACTGGGGATGGGGTTAATTGGTGAATGTGAGTTGATACATAGTCTATCAGCTGCCTGACAGTGTCCAAAAAATCACCCTTGAGACGCCACAATTGAAAACAGTGCATAGGACACACTTAACAGGGTTGACATTGGGCTAACAATGCTCAACCAGCCAACCAGGAGTAACTAAACACTGAGAAATGTGTTAGATTACATAGCCTGTGCATTCAACAGAGTCAGACACACATGTGGTAGTGAGATAGCTAGTGGGGCATGAGCATAGTCTTCGTTCTTCAGTTTATAGTCTCCTTCATAGCCCTTTAAATAGAATAATAATTTGGCAAAGCTGATAAATTCTAGGAATCCAGCTTCAGAAGCTACTTGTATTAAATAGTGTCTTCTACTATATTTTAGGTTCTTTTCTGTTAACTAGTTAAATATGTAATCTACTCTTTGGAGTCCTGTGACTATGTCCTGGCAATGCTGTTGTCATCATTAGAATGTCAAATATAGTGCCATGCATATGGAATTAGAGAACAAACTCATATAGCAGTGATGGAAAATATCAATCAATTCCATGAAATAAAAGCAGAAAATCAGAATAAAGCTTGCTTCATAACAATTTATGCTGTATTTATTCATTTTCTATTTATACAATGCGCCTATGAAAAATGCTTTAGGTGAATCAATATTTTATTACATAAATACATTCTGTAAAACAAAGCTAAGTTCACACTTGTCAGCTAAGACCCTCCCAATTCACAGAAACTAAGAACTGCCCACTTCATCTGGTGAACAGATAAGAGTTGCATGGTGAACAGATAGGAGTTGCAGTATACCCTGTAAGTCATAAAATTCAGGGTGTGACAAACAACGGGGTGGGGGAGGGGGCAGAAGAGGGGGGAAATGAAGGGCAGAACTGATGACCTTCAACTGAGAACTCCTTAATACCATCCTCAAGATGTAGACATATAGTGACTTTCAGCTCAGATATCCCCAAATGTCATGATATAATGCAAAGAGAGGTGGTCTCCTATATAGAGCGGGGCAAAGAATAATGAGATAGTCAGTTTAGACATTTGGGAATGGAACCCACATCAGCATGGTAGAGAAAAGATAGCCAGATGGCAACATATTTGTTATTGGCCAAGTGAAACAAGGCCCTCCCCTCAACTTGATGGCGTTGCCATGTTTCTCTGGATGTATTGTGATAACTTTTGAATGCCACATCCAATCAATTCCAAAATTTCATGGAACCTTCTCGCTATAAATGGGCAGAACCCTATATTTTGGTAAAAATCAGAAAACTGGAAAGGGGTAATAGGGAACACACAGTCCCGCTGGCATCACACTCATCAGTATTAACCAGGTCTGTGATTGTCTATAGATCAAAGAACCAGTTGATGGCAGCCATTAATACACTCCAGCATAGCATCACAGCTCTGCCCATCATCCCAATATTGACACCCTGAATAACTGCTCTCTCAGACAGAAAAAAAAGAAATATATTAATAAATCACAAATGATACAAGTTTAACTACCTACACATGTCCCTGAAATAGAAGGGGATGGGAAGTTGACACACAGGGAGTTAGGGGGGCGGGGAGGGGGAAGGAATGCAGGGATTCAAGGAGCCCCAGGTGTATACAATGAGATGTATTTCAGACTTAAAGAATGCTTCTTTTTTCTACTGGAAAGGTCTGTACAAAAGACACTTGTCTAAATATTCAGGCAGTGGTGCTTTTCCCACTGTAGTAATTAAATAACATCACAGAATGCTCAGTTATTGCCAAACATTTACACATTCCTCAGTGACCAGAAAATTAAGAAATTTAAGGAATTAAGTCCCAAAATTAAGGTAGCAGACATAATCCTTAAATCATCCTTGTGCATTTGCAGTGCAGCAAGTCTCAAAATAAGGACTTGATCCTGCAGGCTCAATCCTGAATACAGACTCCTGGCCCTCTGTAGAGTCCTGCTGAAGTCAGTGCGGCTCTGCAGAGGGCCCACATTGAACAGCTTGTGAGCTGGGGATGTTAGGCCGTGAGACTGCAAAAAACATATGTACATGCTTAAATTCACTTCTGTGAATAAAGGTGAGCACGTGCGTCAGTGCAGGATAATTCCAGTTAGCACCCAGTCTGGAAACATTTTGTGGTTCCCTCAGCACCAATTCTGTAAGTCAGTTGATTATGTTGAGGCTGGCTTATTCCATGTCAAAGTCACACACTTTTTTGCTGATACAGACTAACATGTCTGCTACTCTGAAAACTTTCACATGTGGTTTGACTGCAGTGAGACTGGTTTATTGTGTTTTTACTTGCACAGTAGTTTGACTAGGTTTCAATGATAGAGTCACATGCCCTTTATATTATTCCCATTGTAATTACAGAGTATAGGTCATAAAACTCAGAAATGCTCTAAGCATTCTGTGCAGACCCTGGTGGTCAACAGACTGGTTTTATCTTCTGCTACAAAATGAACACCAGCACCGCTTCCAAGTATCTGACCTGCGATTTGTAATGTCTTGTGAAAATAAGTGCCTGCAAACACACAGGTATAGGGAAAATGTTCATATTAGCAGAGGTCCAGCAATTTGTCCTCATTCTAACAAGTCATGCATTAGGCTAATTTCCATTATGTATCTCAGGTAATCGGAAAGTGTACATAAAGGGACACAACATTGTATAAGGCACCCATCCTCTTCTCTTTGAAGTCCTTCCTTAAGACCCATTTCTGCTATGATGGCTACACAAAATTAGTCATTTACTCTAAGAAAATCGTTACCACCCTCATTCTGTATTTATTAGTACTAGCTTTCTCTGAATATCTGTATAATTTTTATGATATGACCTCCACCTTTCCACCCTAGCCTTCTCTACTGTTGTCTTATCTTCTCTAATTTAGTTTGTAATTGCCTTGTGGCCGGAATCAGGCTTTGAAAATGGGAGCTGCTATTACACCCTCTTGAGAACTGATGATGGTGATCATAATTTTTATCATTATTCTTTCAGCCTATAAAAAAAAAACTTTCTTTCTTAGTGTGAAGATGCCCACAATCCCACTTGAAGTTGCCATCTCCCTTATTGTCACATGGAGGACCAAATACAACTCCCCATGTCGCTAGAGGAGGAATTAGGATGGATACTTACCTGGCCATTTCTGTAAGTAACTGACCTCATGTCAGTTTTTGCATACGTATTATAAAAAAAGGCATGATTTTCTGTGGCTTATTCTGTATTGCTATTGTCCCACCATCTCTCTATTTGCTCTCAAAAGCAAAATTGCCAAAAATACCTGCCATGGTAATTTCATGTGAACATTTGGGATGGACATGTATAATTATGAAATTTTGAACCAAAAGTGAATGGTGGAAAGTGATCTTCCCAAGTTTTGGGGACCTCAAAATAGACCAAAAAAATATGTTGAGGATTCAAAACACATGTCTAGTAAATGACAATGTTCTGATTTTTTTCCCACCAGCCTTAATACAAATGGATATGGAATGAGGCAAGGTTAAATATATGCACATAATCTTAACAATTGTATTTCCTATTGTCTGAGTGCTTAACTGTGTCAGAGTTGCATTAATGTAGATTTTCTTGCATGGAATGGCCTAATTTTGTTATATAGCAAAGAAATCATGGAATAAAACCACCATGTATAAAGTCAAACAACAACAAAGTAATAAGTACCAAACTGTACAACTTGGGAAAGAGATATCTGCTCAAAACTGCAGAGAATGGTCCCATTCCTGCTTTAGTCCATAAGCTCTTCCATGACTGCACTTGCTGTTCAATGTGGAAGATGAACAGGAGAAAATCATAGACATGGTCTTCTGCGTGTGAAGCTACCCTTCGCAATGTGCCCCACAGAAATGTCACTGTGACAGAGTACACCAACCTCCCAAGTGCCAGCATGCAAACAAGCTGACAATCTGGTGGATCTCTTGATTTAGGGATTCCTCCAGTGTGGAGGAGACCCCAGTGGGTATAAAGTCAGCATGTGACTCCTATGCATTCCCATTTGTACCCACTAGTGGAGGGGGCATGACTGGAGCACTACTATACTCAGGTTATTCTTTGCTTATGTAATGGACCCTGGATGCCATTGCCAGTCAGTTAGAACTAGTCTCAGAATCCAGAGGTCAAAACCAACCACCATGAAGTCCCCCGTCACCCTTCCACACCTCGATTGCAGCCAGTAGGATAAGCATCTATACCAACATCTTTTTCATTTTATTATTAGCAGGGAGAAGAGGTAAGAGTGACAAGGAAAATGTTGAAGAGGAAATAGAAGAGGCAAAGAAAGCGTTTAATTTTCTCTGCCCTCCCACCTTTGCCTCCACTATCAAACAAAGTGAAAGAAAATCTTTAACAATGAATATGCTTGTATGACTATTTCTCTACAAATAATACTCTGTGTTTAATCTCTTTATTGGATTAGTTTTCTGGCTTGATACTAAAGAATTGGCTTAGACTCTAAAAGCATCATTTTCTGGCATGCATTTCACAAGATTTCACTTAAGAGGCTGTCTCATCTGCCTCAGTTTGCTCTTGGCTCCCACTTCCTCTGTATGATTCAGTGGATGGTCTCCTCAGGGAACATATTTCAGCATATATAATTTAAAAAGAGTGGGATGGGAAGGAGGATTGTTTTTGCAGCGTAGCGTTAGAATCCAGCCTGCTTTTTTAAAATCTACATTTGGCTAGGTGTTTGCAACTACTTTTTTTTTTTTTCCAGATGTTGACCCTCCCATAATAATCCAGGCCCTTTGACTTCTGGATTGCAGCAATTTCAATGTACTATTCTTGGGCTAAACTTGAAGATCTCTTGAAACTACAATTAGTGGAGAAGGTGATATTAGCCTGAACAAACACACTGCTATTTTTCTAGGAGAGTTACTGGCTTCCCATTCACTTCTGGGTGCAGCTGAAGACACTGATATTGATCTTTAAAGCCTTATATGGACTTTAAGTTACAGCTCTTTGATAAATCACCTCTTTCCCCATAAGTGGCAGTAGCTGTTGATATCAGTTAGGACATCTAAGCAAATAGGCCCTAGATTTAAATGTCTGGGGGCTTGAAGCTGACTGTTGTCATCATAAGGCCATCGGTTCTGGAATTTGTTCCCCACACTGAGCTGGATCTGCAGTTGTCTAGCACACCTCCTTGAGAGGATGTGAGGTAAAGGGAAGGAAAGTGTGTTGATAATCTGATAATGTCCTTTTTCTTCCATTTGATTTCTTTGGAAAACAAAAATTGTTATTAGATTTTGGCCTGTGCCATGAGACATGATTGAGTGCATTGTATAAATTAAATAAATAATATATCTGAATCAAAGAGACAGGATGCATGCGGTAATATCTCTTTTTGGGCCAACTTCTGAATAAAGGATATTACCTAGGGTTACCATATTCTGTACCTCCAAATGGAGGACACTCCACGGCCCACGGCCCCGCCCCCAGCCCCGCCCATACCCCCTCCCCAACCCCGCCCCCTCCCCAAAGTCTCCGCCCCCTCCCCTGCTTCCCGCGAACATTTGATTCGCGGGAAGCCTGAAGCAGGTAAGGGGGAGTGTGGGGGGAGGAGGCGCAGCCCAGGCTGGCCCCCCCGGCGGCTCCAGCCTGGGTTGGCTCGGGCCCTGGGGTGCCGGCCCCGGCCCACCACCCCCGGCCCGCCCAGCACTGCCGGCCCCCGGCGGCCCGGCGCACCCCCGGCCCGGCTCCCCGGCGGCCCGGCTCCCCGCGGGCCCGGCCGACCCGGCTCCCCGGCGGCCCGGCTCCCCGCGGGCCCGGCCGACCCGGCTCCCCGCCGGCCCGGCTCCCCGCGGGCCCGGCCGACCCGGCTCCCCGCCGGCCCGGCCGACCCGGCTCCCCGCGGGCCCGGCTCCCCGCGGGCCCGGCCGACCCGGCTCCCCGCCGGCCCGGCCGACCCGGCTCCCCGCCGGCCCGGCCGACCCGGCTCCCCGCCGGCCCGGCTCCCCGCGGGCCCGGCCGACCCGGCTCCCCGCCGGCCCGGCCGACCCGGCTCCCAGCCCGGCACCGCGCCCCCGGCTCCCCGTCTGGCCCCGCGCCCAGCCCTGCACTGCGCCCCTGGTTCCCGGCCCGGCACCATGCCCCCGGCCCCGCACCGCCGGCCCCGGCCGAGCACCACCCAGCCCTCCCGATTTTCCCGGACATGCCCGGCTTTTGGGGATTTCCCCCCGGACGGGGATTTGAGCCCCCAAAAGCCGGACATGTCCGGGAAAATCCGGACGTATGGTAACCCTATATTACCTCACCCACCTTCTCTCTCTAATATCCTGAGACCAACATGGCTACAACAGCACTACAAATATAATATATAATCAAGCACTTTATTTCTAAATATTTTAAGCAGTCCTTCTCCCTGGTATCACCATTCTTAGATTCAGTGAACAAAGTCAACAGGAAGAACCTAACAACAATTTAATAATCCAACCGGAAATCAAGTCAGAATTACTAATACATGGGTGTAATGAGGCGGTGTGGTTCCCTGTGCCCCGGAAAGAGATGAGCCCCTCCGGACACCAGAGTGGGTGGAGCCAGGGAGTTCTGAGCCTGCCCCCCAGAGGGTCAGGCATTGCCTCAGAAGTATAAAGGCCCGACCTCAGGGCTCACTGGGGAAGCAGCCGCCAGGGAGGCCAGATGCATCCGGCATAGCTCGCGATTGGGAAAGCCCAGCGGCCTGCAGTAAACCCAAGGACTGGCCCATACTAGCTATCTGGAGGAGTTGCCAAGCCTGCCCCGCACCAGTTACCTGGAGGAGTTGCGGAGTCTACCCCTGGCCAGCTATCCCGAGGAACCAATGGTGCTGGACGCCCCTGAGAACACCACCCTGACCCAGGTACCTCAGGAGGGGGAGTCTGGAAGTAGCCTGGGGGCAGCCGACTCTAGCCTGGCTGCAGCACTGCCAGAACCCATGTCAGTGTGTTGCAGCCAGGATCCCCACTGACTCAGCAGCGGGTCTTCTGCTGCTGCTAGGGCCCAGGCTGGGACGCAGACGAGTGGGAGGGCCTGCATCCCCCCTGCCACCCAACTCACAGGTGGCAGTCTCCTCCTCTCTCAGGCCCTTTGGAACCTAGGTCTTGGGCCTACTGTTTATATACTGTTACTGCTCAGCCCCTGCCTGAGGGCCTGAGCATCTGACTCACCAGTGCCCCCCCCCATTAACTGTGTTAATTTGTACCTTCACTAAAGCCATAGAGGAAGACTCCCATGGCCGGACTAATTCCCCGCAAGAGCTATTCCGAAAGGTAGTGAGGCGGTGTGGTTCCCTGCCGCCCTGGAGAGAGACGAGCCCCAGCTAGCCTCTCTACAATGGGATATAGTACAGTATACCTTATACCTTAACTCACAAAAGGTAGAGTGATCAGAGCAGACAAGAGAAGCAGCAATTCCACTGTTTGCTCTGTGGCCTTGACAAATGACAACTTCAGCTGGGTGAATTTTTTCATTCAAAATTTTTAACATTTATTGAGATTAACCGGCTATCCCCCTCAAAGAAGTCCTCTTTCAAATTCAGGGTTTCACAGCCCTCCTTCCTGGGGCTGTGTGTTTCCAATCTTGGTTTCCCTGGCTTGTAGACGATCCCTTCAGGTTACAGGGTTTCTCAGCTCTCCTTCTTGGGGTTGTATCCTGGCTGAGTCCTTCTCAGTTCCAGCTTCTTCAGCAGCAACCTCACTTGACTGAGCTTGGAGCTCACCTTCCCAGCCAACTAATTACTCTTTTGATACTCCCCTGGTGTATCAAATAAACCCAAAGCTCTGTCTGTCCTGGATGAGAGAGAGGACTCTTGCCCTGCCCACTCTACACAGTTCCTGGTTCTGGGCTCTTAAAGGAACAATGGTCTGGGATGGCCTTATACCTTCCCTTCCCCAGACATTAACTGCTCCCAGGGACCATCTTCTCTTCCAACAGCAGCTTAAGTTATTTTTCTGGGCTTCATCCGCTTTTCCTGGACACAGGGAAGAATATGGCAACTGGCTTCCCAACCTACCTCCTCTGATCTTAAAGGTCACTACCCTGTTACAGATGCCTTTTCTAGATCTTGACCATCCCACTCCATAGATAAAGTGATGAGGCAGATGATGCCTTACAAAACAGCTATATATTCAGACACAGCAAATAAAATCATTATTGAAAATCATCCATCGGCAACTGCAGAACATATTGGTCTCCTAAGCTCACTAAGACTGACCACAAATTAGTCTTTGCAAATTTCCATCTGAGGCTAAAATGCACAGGAAAAAAGATGTTTGGGTTTCCAAAATTTGAAAAGTCCAACCTAAATATTAACAGCATTTGAAAACCACTATGTAGTTGAAATCTTAAACAGGTTTGAGACCCTGCCTGAGTATACTGATGTGGAATCCATATGGATGGACTTCAGATCCCATCTGATTGATACCACCAAAACCATTATTAGTTCCAAAAAAAGAACCAAGAAGTCCTAGATCTCCATTAATACCTTAGCCAAATTGAACAGTGCCACTGATCTCATCTGAGAGTTGATATGGTCACAAGTCATAAGCTAAATGGTGCTTGTAATAAAGAAATACCCATTGATCGCAGAGCTAGTATGGAAGCGAAAGCCATCACATGCAAGACGGTTTCTGCCAGGAATGATGTCACCTCCTTGTATACACCTCTGTGATCTCACTGATGAGAAAGGTCACTCACTTGATGTGGTCTGTGCCAGTTCTGGTCAGCTAATCAATACAGAAGTGGAGTGTGTGCCACACTGTAGTTGTCATTTCAATCAGCTGTTAACTGAATCCTCAGTTTCTTTGGATCCAAACATTAAGACGACTGCTGAGTTGACACATTCTGCACAAAATGATTCTGGCAATTTACTATTGATGAAATCCAGAGATGTAAAGAAGCTTTAGGGAAATAAGGTGTCAGGAATCTGTGGATTTCCTGTGGAACTGGTAAAAAGAACTGGACCAGCTATTCTTTTGTGGCTGCAGACTGTTCAATACCACCTTCAGATCAAAGTTGGTTCCATCTGACCGGCAAAAAAGTATTATTTTACCTCTCTGGAAACAAAGACAGCAAACAAGGCTATCACTGGATAACTCTTTTATCCATCCCGGGGAAAGTTTTAGAAACAAAGAATGTAGGCCATATTTACAAGATGAGGGACTTTATCCTGGAAAACTGACTATGAAAAAGAGTTGGGAATCATTGTGGATAATCAGCTGAACATGAGCTCCCAATTTGATGCTGTGACCAAAAGATCTAATGCGATCCTGGGATACATAAGCAGGGGAATCTCGAGTCGGAATAGAGAGGTTATTTTAACTCTATATTTGGTATTGGTGTGACTCCTGCTGGAACACTGTGTCCAGTTTTGGTGCCCACAATTCAAGAAGGATGTTGATAAATTGGAGAGGGTTCAGAAAGGAGCCACAAGAATGATTAAAGAATTCGAAAACAGGCCTTAGAGTGATAGACTCAAGGCGCTCAATTTAGCTTAACTGAGAGAAGATTAAGGGGTGACTGATTACAGTCTATAAGTATCTACATGGGGAATACATGTTTAATAATGGGCTCTTCAGTGTAGCAGACAAAGGTATAACATGATCCAATGGCTGGAAGTTGAAGCTAGACAAATTCAGACTGGAAATATGACCTAATTTTTTAACAGAGAGAGCAATTCATCACTGGAACAATTTACCAAAGGGGAGGGCAGATTGTCCATCACTGACAATTTTTAAATCAAGGATGTTTTCCGAAAAGATATGGTCTAAGAATTATTTTGGGAAAGTTCTATGGCCTGTGTTATACAGGAGGTCAAAATAAAACATCACAGCGTTCCCTTCTGAATTAGAATCTATGACTTTAGGACTCTATTCTGGCCTATAGGACTGTCAAGATTGAAAAGAAGTTGAACATCAAAATGAACATCAAAAACATCAAATGGATTAAATTCAAGTGGAATGAAGAGTTTTGTTTTCTAACTAAACAAAGTCCTGCTTTCTCAGTCACCCAATTCTCTCCAATATGGTATAGTCAACTATTCCAAATGCCTCCCAACTTCTTTGCAAGAATCATCTTTGACTTTGACCCATTGAAAGCAGGATGGAAAAGACCACCCAGAAGACCTAAAACATAGCGTCCCTCACAGTCATCCTATCCTGCAATGTGCCAGATTCGGCTCAGGACAGCACATTATGGAGGTGCATGAAGCATTAGTGGCTTCTATGCTGTCCAAATGACAGCATGTAAAATAATTAACTTAACCTTCCAAGACTTAATCTTGAGGCCTTCTTTTGGGCCAAACTTATACTGACACCAGATTGAGCAAGGATATATCAGTGTATGCACAATGTGCCCAGCCATTTGATGGCGTCATCATCAGCCAGGTGGAGAGCCAGTAGCCCGCCGTTGAAGTAAGTCAGTAGGCACTTATCCAGGATATACCATATAGTCTAAAGTTAACTGTACCTGCATTGTGGTCATTAGAAAAACCCCATTTAAAGAGATTGGCCACACAGTTGCCCTTTCCTGTTCGAAACCGGTTCAGAGATGACCACAGGTGCCTTGGCAGATCAAAACCTAGTGGACAGATAGTTGGGTCAATGACAAGCAAGTGGTTAATGACTGTTGTTGCTGACCACTTGCTGTGACAAGTAGATTTCACTGTCATGTCCTGTGGTGGCATAAATGTCCATAAAAGGTGCCTAGAAAACAGGCAAGCTGGCGGGTGGTTGAAGAGGTCTGCATACAAAGGCAGGTTGCTATTCTCACGGATCTTGGACAGCAGCATAATAGAGGCCTTCTCACGGCAAAAATAGGGCAGTGTTAAGTACTAAATATTGGTAGCCAGGGCAACAAAGTTGCCTGTAAAGTCCTGGTAACAACATGCATAGCTTTGTTAAGCTCTACATCAACCAGCCTCATGTGAGATGAGCGACAGGAACACCATACTCTGCTGATGAATAGCAGAGGGCAAAGGCTGATATTGTAAGTGTCTGGGCACTCGCACCCCAGGTTGAACTGACCGATTTTCTGAGCAGGTTGTTCTGAGTGCTGACTTGGGCTGCCAAAGTCAGCAAGGATTTGAGGGCTTGGAGTAAACTCATTTAATTTACTGATAAGAAGTCTTCAATGCATGCATCAATGCAAAGCCAATACAGCTATAGAACAGAAGGGTGCATTTTAATGTTTCACATATTATCAAAACTGCTATATATGTTCCATTCCAGGAAGATCATCTTAGTGATAATATACAAATCAGAGAGAGCTCCATTTTGCTTTCCAACTCCTATTCTTAGTATGGTTTACTGTATTGTTAGTCTAAAAATCTCATTTGTGAAATCAGAATATTTTACATTGAAGGAGAAAATATATATAACTACTAAAATGTCATATGATTTCACAGTGAGAAGCCATTCCCAAACAAACAAACTCCCATTCTCAGATTAAAAAATAAGAGATGAACTATAAAGTGAGGAAATAGTGCCACTCTATACAGCATTAGTGTGCCTGAAGCTAGAGCCTGGTGGGCAGTTCTGGTCTTCAAAGTTTAGAAAGGTCTGAAAAACTAGAGAAAATATAAAGAAAGGCAACCCAAATGATGGAAGGATTCACAATCAATAGGAAAGGGTGAAAGAGCTAAATGTGTGGAATCTAAGGGAAAAAGAAAACATTTGCAAGGGGCTGAGCAAAGAGTATAAATACTATTGAGGTCAGGCTCTAAATGAACAAAAGGTATTGGTCACCATCTCTGATAATGTTAAGACAAAAAGCAATTGCCAGAAGTTAATGAAGGAAAGGTTATTAAGAGAGTATGAGCAACTGACCCCAGGCAAAGTTATGAAGAGATTATCAAGGCACCAACACTGCTAATACAGGCACATTAGAGATGCGCAACCCAATTACAAAAAACCCCCAAAAACATTGAATGGCCACATGCCAACATTAACTCATGAAACCAAATGTTGGAGGGGCGGGGAAGGCTCTCTAAGTAGTCAATATATACATCTCCTTCCAGAGATGCCCCCTCTGCCCCACTGAAACCCTACATGCCCTCCAACCAACGAGATCGCCCCTCTACCTGATCTGTGTTTTCAGTGGGGGAGGAGATGGGCTGGTGGCCTCCAATCCTCTCTGAATTCTGATGGCTCATTTCCCTCTTCCATGGCTCTCCCAGGAAGGCTGTATGGTTACTCTTCCCCGCAGTTATCTTTAGGGAGGTCTCTAGCATGATTCAACGCAAGCTCTCAAAATTCAATAGTAGGAAAAGCTTACGATCCAATTAATAAACTGTTGCACTGCTGACTGGTATTCAGATACCATAAGCATTTGGTATCTAAGAAAACCAAGGTGTAACCCTAGATACTGAATGAAGACATCAGGTGTGGAACCCAAAGGGAAAGTGAGATTCAGACGAAGTAAAACTTGAGACTGACAGTGGGTTCACACACCTCAATGAACTTTTCACTGGAGCTTTGGATTTCACTGAAGCTCTAGTTTATGTATAACATTGACCCTAATTTATAGATCTTTACTGGCTGAAGACCCAATCATATGCCCATTGAAATCAATGGAAAGACCTCCATTGACATCAATGAACAACAGACTGGGTCTGAGGGATCAGTGAATTTCACTGAAGTGTAGGTAAGATGCCTTTAAATTGAGGTTTTTGAAAGACTGACACATTAATATAAACTGCACAAAACTACAACATTATCATTAATTTTACATAGTTGTGGGAACACCAATTTTGTCATGCAGTGCATTATCCTGCTTCCTGTACTAGTTTAAAGATGACTAGAAAGAATCCTATTTACCCAAGTTTTTTTGTTCAGTAACATGACTATGCTTGGTGAGACTTTCTTCCCAGTTTAACCTCCAGACCATTTCAGTCAAAAACCTGATCCTCGATGTGACATGACAGGTGAACATATTTTCATGGAACCTGGGAACTGACTTGTAGATATCTGGCACCCAGTGTGACAGCAAAGATGTCCACCTCGGCAAAAAAAAGAGAGAGAAAGAATGTGTTGAAAAAGTCTGAGTCATTAAGGAGCCTTCAAAATAATTTCCACGTCTATTTATTTTTCTCTATACCAAAACTTATACACATTTCAAAAAGAAAGTATGTGCATCTGCTCTGGTTCCTTCTTATAGGAATTCCAGAAAAATTATGATTTATAATTTTTCATTATGACAGGAAGAAAAACATCAACACGATGGGCCAGATTACATCCTGCTTTTTGTTAAACCCATGCAATTGCCTCATTGGCATTATGCCCAGGATATATTTGTTCCTATATGTCTATTGTGGTCTTATTGTGGTGTTCAATTGTCATGGTGGTGCCTTCTTGCATTACTAAAAAGCAATCTTAAAATGATAAAAGATTCAGGCCAACAGTCTCAAACGTCTGAGAACCCCCAAATGGCAATTTCGACAGCTAAAAGTATGGGGGGTGAGAGAGCAGCCATCTGGGTGTCCAAGGCATTTTCCATGCCATATGTTAGTCTCATTCAAATACCTAGTGTGCCCTTGGTGCTGTGCATTGCCTGAGAGTGGGCTGGAGCCTGGCTGAGGTGCTGAGTGCTCATGTGACATTTTCAAAGCCCCCAGTGGTCCCCTAGCATGCAGCAAGGTGCTTTTCAGATAGTCATGCCAGAGGCATACCTAACTCAGCAGAGGCAAGTTGAGACCTCGTGGCCATCCCATGCCAATTTCCCTATTTATGGTTGTCTTGAAAACATGAGGCAGATCGCAAGGTCTAGTTCCTTTCTCCCATCCGTCCGCCCGCCCCCCCCCCCCCCCCATGTCTGAAGCAACCATCCATACAATAGAAAACAATAACTATTTTAAAATATTTATAGAAATATTTAGAAGACAAATAGCACCTCTATAGGAACTCATCTGCAAAATAAAATAAATGAATTACTCACCATACAGACTAACACACGCACTGGCCACCTGAAACCATTTACATTAATGGAGTTTGTCCACATGGCCTGACTCTATCCGGAGGAGAATCTGAAATAGGAAACACAGAAGAGGAACTTTCAGTGAGGACACACAAGCACTGGACACCCACTGTAATGGACACCAAAGTGGCCCAGAGCTAGGGTAGCCAGTTCCATGCCACCCTCATTCCTGGCCCTGCCACAGTGATGTTTGAGGGGGTAACCAGGGAAAGGAGCTGTGGCTGGAATATAGCTATGCTCTGACAGTTCCACTTGACACAACAGTGACTTCAGCGTAGGCACCGATTCCATGGGTGCTCCGGGGCTCAAGCATCCATGGGGAAAAAAAAAAAAAGAGTTCCTCAGCATTCACCAGTCACAGCTGTTCAGCAGGGCCGCAGTCAGCTGTTCAGTGGCTGGCTGGAGGTGCTTGGGGAAGGGTGGAGGGCAGCGAGCAGCAGGCGGGGGGCCTCGGGGAAGGGGATGGAACAGGGCTGGAAGAGGTGGACCAAGGGTGGGGTCTTGGGGGAAGGGGTAAAATGGGGGTGAAGCACCCACCGGGAAAAATAAAAGTCAGTGCCCGTGCCTTCAGAGCCACGGCCAGGCAGCACAAATTAGAGAAGTTTGCCATAAATTGAGCCAGGTATCAAACCAACTTGCAGCTAGTCCCAGGATTAATAGGATGTAAAGGTGGTGCACAGCTATTTTCACTTTCCCTAACCCTCCCCAGCTGTGCCAAGAGTCACTTTGCCAGAGCTGAGGATTCAGACTGATAAATATAAGAGAAATCTGCCATCACATGAAAGAAAGCCAACAGAGAACAGGAAAAATGAGTCAGAGTAAAAGAGAGGAAATGGGAAAAGACAGTGAGCAAAGAAAAAAAAATTAGAAAGCATCTAGGGTGTAAGATAGATATTAGGAAAGAAATAAGTAAATTTAGTCCTGTCACCCAATAGACATTACCTACCCTCTGTGACTGACTGCAGTCCCATGACTTCTAATTTGGGATAACCAACCATCAAAATTATAGTTTAAAGATTGCCTTTACCTTACAACCTTTTAATGTCTAACAGACGTGTGACTAATGGTAATTATATGTATATTTGAGTGTAATAGTTTGGTTACTATGTAAATACATTTCTTGTGTTTCTGCTTACAGAATATTCCTAAATCTATTAACTCAATGCTATACTCCCAAATATTACAGTTCTTGATACCATAAATATACTCAGGATACTGTTAAAATGCTCCTTAAGAACATTAACTGGTTGAAAAGAAGCTTTGCTACATCAACTTACAATATTAGATACACAATTGTAACTATGCATTCTCCACTTGCTGATTATTTACCAATTTTGACATTATTATAATAACTGAAAGTAAGTTAGAGATTGTAATTATTTTTACCCATTCAGATAGCACTCTTCTGATATGTCATGGTGCGTCACTCACCACTAATTTGCTGATTTGTCTCTATACGACATTGAAACAGTTCCTGTTTCTTTTTGCAGCAGTGTTACTATATCTGTTTAAAGTGTTTGTATGTAAACAGTTTACCTTATTAAATTTGCTCTGGATTGTCTGTTTGGGAAGGACTACTTGTTACTCACTCTTACTCTTTGACCCAGTTTTCTTCCTGTGATACATAGAAGCCATCAATGCCAGAAATAACCAAATAACCCTCTACCTAGGAGGGCAGGACCCGATTCCAGCTCCCTAATGGAGACCTCATGATTTGGACAATGAGGTGATCTGCTGCAATGTATTGAATGTAGATACTTTCTCCCTTTATATCGTGCCAAAGATATATAGAAAAAATGTTTTTTAGAGCCAATGGGACAAATATGATTTCCTTTGAATACGAAAGCTTCTAAAATAATAATTTTCCTCTTGATAACAAAGATTTTACTTTATGTCAGGCATAAACTAAAGCATTATCTAGGCAGACATAAATGAGAGCACTGTCTAGACTGACTACATATTAGCCTTAGAGAAGCAATGTGGATGCTATATCTCTTTGAGTCTTTGTCACCATCCATTTATTGAATGGTTTTTCATTGTTGAGCTAATTTGTGCTGTTACAACTTGTTGGAGATTCATGGTCTGGTAAACAAGTTCTGACAGTTCTCAGGGTACCCAGGACTGAGAGTCACCTTTTCACCCCTTGCCTCCAGCATGAGGGAGTCTTGCTTGTGGTAACTGAGTGTTAGCTCCTTAACACCATCAGCTTTTTAGTCATTTGAGCACTCTCCTCCAGGCTATACTAGCCCTGTCTATGCCTTTCAGGTTAGCAAAAGGTACACCCCAGCCTCCCTTCAATCATTCCCTTGTAATATCCAGCCCTTGACACAGGCCACACACAACAATCCCAGGTCTTCAGCCTGCGTGCCCCAGTTTATCAATTTTACCTTAGACCGCCACTCCTGTACAACACACCGAGCTTCTAATGAAACAAAAGAAGGATTATTTAAGAAACACAGCAATTCCACTACAAATAAGAGAGTGTGATGGAAACACATCGTTTCACTATGAACAAAATCATAAAGTGCGAACTAGGCTTTACACTCATTAATAGTGACCATTTCAATCTAATAAAGTTGGGTTTCCCCTCAAAGTTCAGTATGTTGCAGAGCTTCACAGAAACCAGGATCCAAACTTTCATTAAAAACACCCCCTGCTCCACAAGATGTCTCCTCAGTTACTGGATCCAAAGTGCCTCTCTCCCCTCTGTTACATTGAAACAGTCTTTTGTCTTTATTCATAGACAGAGTGATCCCCCGTTGTTTGCAGTTGTCTTTGATGGTTTTCCATTGAGTGTTCTGCAATGGGGCAATGGTAGCCAATGAGCCTTGCATTACATCACCATCTAACCAGGGAGGGTGGCAACTCCCTCCTGCATGAATAGACCATCACCGACTAATATTACTCCCTGGTGACTCCTTTTGACCATAAGAACATAAACATCAATATAGTTACATTATTCCTTAAATATAACCTGTGCACATATCACATTATGATTATGAGAATCAATCAGTTGCAAACTTTCAGTGGACCTTACATATTACTTTATGGACAAATACTCTGTAAGTAAAGTATTTAATGTAGTGAGTTTGTCAGGATTCAGAGCAATGGAAGCTAAAGCAATGCGGGTAAATTCAGTAGTAATTAAAGTAAATTCCCACACTCTAGGAAAAGGAAGTAAACAGCACAATTAAAAAACAGGGAGGCATACCCTAAAAGCTGAACCCAATCACATTTTACATCCTTAACACTAGTCTTTGATATGATAAAGCCCTATAGCTTTCATAAGGAACAAGAAGGATCAGGATTGGGAAAAGAAGTAGTCAACAAAAAAGTCCTCGCCCTTAAACTGCAACCCCCTGTATGAAAAAAATTAAGAATTGCTGGTTTAGATCTTCATCATAAGCCTGAAATCACCCATTTCATTCATTAGTACATTAAATCACCCTGATCATCAATAAATCTGCTGAAACATTCAGAACACTTTAGGATCACAAGACAATTTTTTTTTAAGTAGCTCGGGAAATACTGAGGAGTGGCAAACCTGAACTTGGGCAGAGATGGTGTAGCCTCTGTTTGCCAGAAGCTAGGAATGGGCGACAGGAGATGGATCACTCGATGATTACCTGTTTTGTTCACTCCCTCTGAAACACTTGGCATTGGCCCCTGTCAGAAGACAGGATACTGGACTAGATGGACCTTTGGTAGGGTGACCAGATGTCCCGATTTTATAGGGACAGTACCGATTTTTGGGTCTTTTTCTTATATAGGCTCCTATTACCCCCACCCCATCCTGATTTTTCACACTTGCTGTCCGGTCACCCTAACCCAGGGGTCTAACCCAGAATGGCCATTCTTATGTTCTCATGACAGAGGCTGCACCTAATTTTTATTTTTATTTTAAATCTGCAAGAGAAAGATAAGATTGGGCAATGTCTTGAGCTGCAAAACAAGTGTTATTTGTAAGAGTGATATATTTGATTGCAATATCCTGGTAGCAAAAGTAAGAAAAAAAGAGGGGAACTTTAGTTTAGTGTGAAAGTAGAACCAGTATTTTCAAGGAGTTTGTTCTTGGGTGATTTAGAGCAATCTCATTCTAGGCTGACAAACCTGGTGCACTGTGAGAACTAAGCTCATTTTTTTAAAGATAGGAATTCCCAAATCCTCACTCCCAAAAAACCCCTGCACACAGACTGAACCCAACCTAGGGCAGGGCAAATGTATGTGATGTATGTGAAATGGATTGTCTCTCTTTTTCTCTGTCTGAATAGTTAGAAATCGACAGAGAATAAATGCATGATCACAATAATACATATTATGGTTATTTGACTCAGATTTTGTATCTGTGAATTAAAGCTCACTTTAAAAATAGTAGCTTATCACATAAGAAAAGCTAGTTCCTCATTGGTACGTTTGCTGTGAATTGACAAATAATGAAGTGGAGTTACTGAATGAACTCTTGTAATCTCTGTAGAAACGGCTTTTTGGTGCATCGTATAAATTTGAGCTGGATAACTTGTAGGAAAGCCTACAAGACCTTTCATGCCTCACTGAACTTCTTAAGCCCACTCAGGGAAAAAATGGCAGTAACTTTTCTCCTACATCCTCTTAAAGGGAATGTGAATTAATTCAGACCCTTAAAGGTTTAACAATAACATATTGATCCACTAAGCGTCTTACTCCTCTCTTTTCTGAGGCTGATTAGCATGATTATTTAATACTAAGCCTCTCTAAGGAGTGTTGTAGAGCTTTGTGATGCTAATTATTCAACCTGTGGTGCCTTCTTTGAACAATAACTAGTATGTGAATTGATCCTGCAATATGTCCCTTTTCCTTCCTCTTGAGTGAATCACCAAGGAGGTTAGAGAGACAAGGTGGGTGAAGTAATATCCTTTATTGGACCATCTTCTGTTACTGAGAGAAAGACAAGCTTTCGGGCCACACAGAGCTCTTCCTAACTTCTGGGAAAGGTCCACTCCGAGCATCACAGCTAAATGTAAGATGAAACAGATTGGTTAGCATAAATAGCTAGCACATATTCTAAGGCACCATTCAAGACAGAGTGGCCCAATAACTCCATCACTGAGAAGGTATAAGTTTTAACCAACGTTTACATATACTTCAGGAGCAGAACAACATTTTGACAGGGGTAATTGCTACATGGTGAAGGCAAAATATATGAGTTCAAAATAAGCCAGTGGCACAGACTTCATTTTTATCATAACCTTGGTCAATCAATTTTTGTTTTGAAAACCAAAACTGAAAGCTTCTGCCAATCCCTTTGGTAACTAGAATTGACACTGCGCTACATGAAATACTGAATTGGACAAAGTGGGATTTCTGGAAAAAGAGATAATCTGTGTCAATACAAAAAGAGTAAAGAATGTGTTTCATTTTGCTCCTTTATGGAAAACCCCACTAATAATTCCATTGTTAGATGTAAAAAGGATTTCAGCCTGGTGCAGTGGAAATATTTATTTACCCTTTTAACAAGAATTGGTTTTGTTACTAGCTCTGTGAATTGGATTAAAATTATGTATTACCACCCAGTGTCCTTTCTGCTGTGAACTGATATACCTTAGACTGAAGAATTAGAAATTTCACATTGTTTATTTGCCCATATCAATGGAAACTTTCACACAAGGAACTAAAGAAAATCAAAATATAGAAGTATTATAAATAAATGACAAAGAGCATAATATAAACCAATATTCAGGAGACAGGATTATCTTTTTAACAAATCCAGGAAACTTCCTCCCAAATTCAGTTTGTTTAAACAATTCAGTTGTACAGTTCTCTGGATTCAGAAAGGCAAAAATGAGCATAAGACTCAAGCACTGGGAATTTTTGTTCCACAGCCTCTAAGAAATGTCTTAAATTATTTAAGTGTTTCCAGATCTCAAAACAACTTCCATATCTGTGTTAATTGGATTATGGAACCCTTTTTGCAAAATATTCTGGATCTCATGGATAACTGGAGTTCTCTCATCAGTTGATTAAGAACTGAAAATTAGTATAATCATAAAGCTTGATTATCTGAAGGCTCTCAGCGCAGTGTCTGAGTCTGAGTCATTCTTTTCAAATCCTATGACAAAACTTACCTGGCCATTTAAGTGCCCCAACAATTGGAAAGGTACAACTACAAAGCAAAGAGGATGAGTAATCATATCAAATGTCCCTTTCTATCTCATCTGCCTAAGGCCTGATCTTGGAAAGACGTACTCATGTATTTAACTTTAAGCACGAGAGTAGTCCCATGTCCATAAGTCTTTACAGGATATTTCTAAAACATCACCTTGCAATTTTTTAGTTGAAATTGAAATATTTAGGCCAAAGTTTTCAAAGTTAGGTGCCTAAAATTAGCTAAAAGCATATTTAGGCATTAGAAGTGAAGTCAATGGCAGTTGTGTGTGCTCAGCACAACTGAAAAAGTCAGGGCACTTATTCTGATGCCCAAATATGAAAATGTCTACCTAGAAGAGTACTCATGAGCTCACTTTTGTTGACTGTAGAGATAAACTCACCATTTTCCTCAAGGTGAGTGAAGTATCCTCATTTACACGCGGTTCTGGAACATTTTCTGAACATTATTCAATTTAACATATAAAAATCCAGTGCAAAATCAATAATAACACCACCCTTTGTCTGTCTAATCTATTTAGATTTCAAGACCTTCTGAGCAGTGACTGTCTCACTAGGTGCTCATACAGTGCCTAGCGCAATGGGATCTCAATCTCTATAGGTGCCTCTAGGTACTACTGTAATCACAATAATATTTCTTACAAAAATTAATCAAACATCTATATTTGACGTGAATGAAAAAAATCATTTTAATATGCTCATCACTGCATGAAGGTCAAATCTGGAATGCATCCCTTAATATTTATTGGTTTTATAGGCAAAAGTGACATTACCAAAGTTTCTGCCCAAAGATTCAGCACATTATAAGATTTTGGTCAAAACATAAACTTTTCCTCCCTTTCACGCAGGGGACTGTTCCAGTTTATTGCTAGAGATTCTGACTTCTGTTTCTCACTAGTATATTCAATTAAAGAGACTTACTCATCAGCGCTTGAAATTACAACTAAGATTGCAGCTTGAGATGTAATGGAACACTTAAATATGACAGCCAGAAGGGTGTAACCCAGTTATTGAAAATTCAATTGTATTGTCTAAGAGCAGATTTGATTGGCGGTGACTCATTTTAATAATTCCATCAAAGATAAACTCACTTGGTTCTGTCAGCAACATGCGGATACCGTGTCAGAGTTATACATAGAATCAAATAAAGTAAACCAAATTACATTAAAAATAAATTTAAAAAAATTGGAAGTATTAACATTGATGTCAATTACATAAAAGCACAGTCTCATTTATTATGTTCCTCTTTTCTCTTGGTATATTGTCCAGGACAGACTGGCTGTCCACATGTTAGGTCAGGGTTCGGCAACCTTTCAGAAGTGGTGTGCCGAGTCTTCATTTATTCACTCTAATTTAAGGTTTCGCATGCCGGTAATACATTTTAACATTTTTAGAAGGTCTCTTTCTATAAGTCTATAATATATAACTATTGTTGTATATAAAGTAAATAAGGTTTTTAAAATGTTTAAGAAGCTTCATTTAAAATTAAATTAAAATGCAGAGCTCCCCGGACTGGTGGTCAGGACCCGGGCAGTGTAAGTGCCACTGAAAATCAGTTCCCGTGCCGCCTTTGGCACACGTGCCATAGGTTCCCTACCCCTGTGTTAGGTGATGCTTCACACAGTGAGCTCATCACATCTTTGCTTTGCTACCTATCTGTTGATTCCTGGATGCAGTTTATTGTGCTAAAAGATTTAGGTCACAGCAGATTAGCTACCGCATCACTCTGCATGCGGTTTCACAACAGTCCAGAACAGCTGAGGCATCAAGCCAACATGCCCTTGATTGAAATAGCAAATAGCTGAGGGAAGGGCTTAACTATGTCCTCCTCCTCATCTCCATTTGGATAGGAGCAGGAGAAATCCTCATCCAGTTGGGTACCACTCCATTCCCAGAGGATAGCTCCCTTTTGAAGCTGTTGGCCTTAACAGGTACATCTATGCTGCAATAAAAAAACCTCACAGCACTGAATCTCAAAGCCTGGGTCAATTGATTCATCTCACAGGGTTTCAGAGCCGAGACTCCAGACTGAACCTGAATGTCTACCCTGCAATTTTTAGCCTCAGAGCCCAAGCCCCACAAGCGTGAGTCAGCTGATCTGAACTAGCTGCGGCTGTGCCTCAAGTCTTTTATTGGCGTGTAGACATACTCATACTTAGTCTTCCTGGACTGGATAGAGCTATGGTATCCCAGTCTCCTCAGGGTCCAAAAACCCAAGCCCAGTACATGTTATAATATCTGGGCATGTATGTGTGAACTATTATCTTACTGGATAGAATATTTCAGTTCTATACTAGTGTATTGGTTTGTAGCTGACTGACCTGAAGAGAGAACATACACCCTTTTATCATAGTAATTACAGCTAGCAGAGATTCTCTATTAACTCAAGGAGAAAAGACCTGGTTTCTGGTGCATAAGGTCTACAGAATTATTCCCTACTCCACATGTACGTAGTTACTTGGCAATTTTGCTGTCTGTGTATAGGTACATCCATAACTAATGATCATTTTTATGCTTCACAAATACAACCACCATTCCCAGTCACAGGTGTGCATCATTTAGGTCATCATCACTAAACCACAAAGGATGGACATGCTCCCAAAACAAAGTCCTAGATCTGAATGTCTTCAAATTTCAGGGTGTTCAGAATCCCAGCAAGACCCAAATTTAGCAACACAGGTCCTCTATAGCAGTGGTTCCCAAACTTGTTCCGCCGCCTGTGTAGGGAAAGACCCTGGCGGGCCAGGCCGGTTTGTTTACCTACCGCATCCACAGGTTCAGCCAATCGGGGCTCCCAGTGGCTGCGATTCGCTGCTCCAAGCCAATGGGAGCTGCTGGAAGTGGTGCGGGCTGAGGGACATACTGGCCGCGGCTTCCAGCAGCTCCCATTGGCCTGGAGCAGCGAACCATGGCCACTGGGAGCCGCGATTGGCTGAACGTGCGGATGCGGCAGGTAAACAAACCAGCCCGGCCTGCCAGGGGCTTTCCCTGCACAAGCGGCGGAACAAGTTTGGGAAACACTGCTCTATAGCAAGCAACATCTTTGTCGGTACACTCTAAAGGTGTGTTAAATAATCAGAAATGTCCATCTATTTCTGTGCTCTCACATAGAAATATAACTATTGTGCTTATGATTCTAATCTAGTTTGTATGTTACTGTGAGAGTTTAAGCAAATAACATATAAAACATTTATTATCCAGATTAAAAACACTTACTATAAAAAAAGTGGATATAACAGAACAGAGGGATAAAATTGTATTTACTCGTGACTATCATTGGAAGATTTTACATGACATTGTGATCAGCCATAGAGTCCATAAATTTTTATAGTGTGAAATGTTCTCATTGTTAAGATCCATTAAATTAAATAAGCAGCCTATTCTAATTCTAATAAAGACACATCTTTTTATTCTCCTGTCATATTAATTTATTCCCGTTATCTGATGAGGAAATTGTTCATACCAAAGCAGGTTTCTGGTAAAATAATTGACCATTTAAATCTTCCTGTTTCCTTCCTGCTGAATATTTTTACAGAGTGGTTTAACTGCATATTTGTGGCTAACTTCTTCTCCTTAGATTTCTATCCACCTTCCTATCTCAAAGACCAGAGTTGGAAGAGCAGCATGAGAACTGAAGGAAAAGCTCTTCAGAGAATATACCAAAAACATTCTCAGACTAACTGCCAAGCAAAATGGCTTGTCCCAAAGAAATATATGGCACATTAGATCAAAAGAAATGCTAGATTTTCAATAGAGGAGGAATCACTGATATGAAATTAATTCCAGATCTGATTTGGGGAAATAACAGTAGAGAGAAAATAAAAACAAAACAAAACAAACCAGAATTGCTCTAGAAGTTATCAGGAGCTGCAGATCTCTACGCCGCCAAACACAATGGGTCCTAAGCTAGATGAGGCCTCTAGTATAAATAATAATAAGCACTTCTATCTCTCAAGATGCCAGGTGTCTTTGCCTAATTTTACCTCGCTCACATTTGAAAACATGGGTTTATGAGTCTAGAGGGTTTAAGTGTTCCACTTCCAGTGCCTGGCTCACAAGTGCCACATTGAACTAGACACTTTTCCACAAAATCAGACAAAATAGACACCTGAATTTATTTTTTATTTATTTATTTATTTATTGGATCCTTAGCTGTGCTACACTAGAGAAAAGAAAAAAAGCGAGCCTATTAACATTCCACTTTTTGACAGACATAAAAAACATAAGAATGGCCACACTCACTCTGACCAATGGTGCATCTAGCTCAGTATCCTGTATTCCGACCATGGCCAGTGCCAGGTGCTTCAGAAGGAATGAACAGAACAGAGCAATTTTGAGACATCCACCCCGTCACCCAGTCCCAGCTTCTGGCAGTCCAAGGTTAGGAATACACGTAGCAAGTAGTTGCATCCTGATTATCTTGGCTAATAGCCATTGATGAACCTATCTTGCATGAACTTATCTAATTCTTTTTTGAACACACTTATACTTTTGGCCTTCACAATATCCCTGGCAATGAGTTCCACAGGTTGACTGTGTGAAGAAGTACTTCCTTATGTTGTTTTAAACCTACTGCCTAATAATTTCACTGGATGACCCCTGGTTCTTGTTTTATTGGAAAGTATGAACAACACTTCCTTATTCACTTTCTCCACACCATTCTTTATATGACCTCTATCATATCCACCTTAGTCATCTCTTTTGTAAGATAAACAGTCCCAGGCTTTTTAACCTCTCCTCATATAGAAGTTGTTCCCATAACCCTAATAATTTTTGTTGCCCTTCTCTGTACCTTTTCCAATTCCAATACATCTTTTTCTGAGATGGGACAACCAGAATTGCATGCAGTTTTCAAGGTGTGGGCATACCGTGGATTTATATATTGGCATTATGATATTTATTCTTATTATCTATCCCTTCTCTAATGGTTCCTAACACAGTTAGCTTTTTTGACTGTCACAGTATATTAAGCAGACATTTTCGGAGAACTATTCACAATGGCTCCAAGATCTCTTTCTTGAGTGGTAATAGTATAGTTGTAGCCGTGTTGGTCCCAAGATACCGGAGAGACAAGGTTGGTGAAGTAATATCTTTTATTTCAGTGATTCTCAAAGCTGGTTCGCTGCTTGTTCAGGGAAAGCCCCTGGCGGGCCAGGCCGGTTTGTGTACCTGTCGCATCCACGGGTTCGGCCGATCGCGGCTCCCACTGGCCGCGGTTCGCCGCTTCAGGCCAATGGGGACTGCCGGAAGGGCGGCCAGCACATCCCTCAGCCCACGCTGCTTCCGGCAGCCCCCCATTGGCCTAGAGCGGTGAACCGTGGCCAGTGGGAGCCACGATTGGCCAAACCTGTGAACGCAGCAGGTAAACTAACCTGCCCGGCCTGCCAGGGGCTTTCCCTGAACAAGCACCAGACCGGCTTTGAGAACCACTGTTTTATTTGACCAACCTCTGTTGGTGGAAGAGGCAAGCTTTCAAGCCTCTCTCACCAACAGAAGTTGATTCAATAAAAGATATTGCCTCACCTACCTGGAGTGGTAACTGCTAATTAGACCCCATAATTTTGTACATATAGTTGTGATTATGTTTTCCAACATGCATTACTTTGCTTTATCAACATTGAATTTCATCTGCCATTTTGTTGCCCAGCTACCCAGTTTTGAAATATCCCTTCACAACCCTTTGCAGTCAGCTTTGGTCTTAACTTCTTGCGTAATTTTGTATCGACTGCAAAATTTGCCACCTCATTGTTTATCCTCTTTTCCAGATTATTTATGAATATGTTGAACAGCACTTGTCCCAGTACAGATCCTTGGGGGACCCACCATTTATGTCTCTCCACTGAGAAAACTGACCACTCCTATCCTTGGTTTTCAATCTTTTTATCAGTTTACTGATCCATAAGAGAACCTTCCCTCTTATTCCATGATGGCTTACTTTGCTTAAGAGCCTTTGGTGGGGGATCTTATCCAAGACTTTCTGAAAGACTTACCATTAACTGACAGATCTGTGCATTTGTGCACTACAGGCATTGTTTTTTTGAACCCTGGTGGCTATTGTACTAGGGCATGACATTTTCCAACAGGGTAAATTTTTAGTTCTTGTGAAGAGTGCCATACTGACAGCATTACTGCTCTGAAGTCTGGGGGACAGACCCCATACTCAGCTTGTCAACATGAATATGAATTTGGCCACTCGTATTATTAGTGGCTGGTTGAGTTATACACTAGTCTCCAGTCCATATGTGCTAGTGCATACAGATCCACCAGACCTTCAATGAGATGTCATTACTGATAAGTCTGCCCGGAGAACTGTGACAGATGAAACCAACCTACTATATCTTTGGTTGACTGAAGCCCCATTCTCAGACAGGAAACAACATGTAGGGCTAACTCAAAGGTCTGGTCATATGCAGAGAGGAAACCCACTCCTGCAGACCAAGGTGTGATACCATGGCTGATCTTTTGACAGCTACAACAGCTCACACACTCTTGGACAAGAGCACCACTGACCCTTTACCATACACTGATGGTCAGCATGGATAAGGCTTAAGAGGCTACTCTATGGCTCGTCCTGATTTGCCTCAACTATGCACAATCTTAGCCTGGTTTCTTTCCCATGCTTTGATTGTAGAGAAGCACTGCGGACAATAACTTGCAGTGGAGAGTGACCAACCTGACACAACTCATAGTGTCCCTTGACATGGAGGCCATCCTCTGCTTATGGAACCTGGGCATCGACATTTGTTGTCTGGGAACAAAGAAGGAGAAAAGGAACTGGAAAAAAATGCCCTCCTTTTAAACCAATGAATAAAGAATGAGTTGCAGAATACAATATTCTTCACACTGTCTCACCACTGGAGGGACCACCTTTGGAAGCCACACAGTAATATATATGCTCCATTCATTTCTTGGCCTCTCTGTTGAGAGTTTTTGTTTGCCAATTGATAGTAGTTGTGGAGATGATTTTTATAGTATGGAGCCTGGCCACTGAGAACTGTACTGAAACCACTGATTAGGTGGCTAGAACCTCAAGGGAGGAGAGGTGTCTTTGGTCCTGATGCTACCACATCACCACTGAAGGCTTAGGCTGAGCTCCCATGGGAGGACCCTGTGAGGCTGGGTCTGGCAGGAAGTACCACGCAGCAGGGCCTGAATGTGGCGACCTCTCGCAGAGCACTCATTGGCTGGTACCAGTACTTAAACCAGGAAGCCATGATGGGAAGCTGTCTGAGCAACAATGCAGATTGCCTGCCTGCGTCTGCTCCATACCTGCTTGTGAAAGTCCCTAGAATCTGGCTGGTTTGTCCTTGGCTTTGCTCTTCAATTGCTGTCTGTAACCTGGTGCCTGACCCTGATCTCCTGGTAACTTGACCCTGCCTGTCTCTTGATGCCTGAACCTCATTACCTGTCTCACACTCTGACCTCCTGGTACCTGACTTGGCCTGATCCCAACTCCTGCTCTCACCAGTGGGTCTGAATGGCCTTGTCCTGTTTGTGACCATGGTTTTCATTACTACCTACCTGGGCTGAATTTAAATGAGAAGCACAAAGAAGCAAGACTCTGTATTGAATTAACAATCCTCTCCCTGAGTTATTTTAATAGGTGTGGAATGAAAATAAAAGCTTGCAGTCATCACATGAGGATTAGTTAACTGCTATAAATTCATTAGGAACATTGGCCATGCAGATTGCCTTTTTCGTGGTCTGAATCACAAAGTGACTAAAATGTGATTATACTTTTGCTATGAGTCAAGGACTTCCAGGAACCAAGTGAATCTCTGCAAAAACATTTTCATGATTGATCTTAAAACAGATTACCACTAGTCTCTCTTACCAGGCAATTTCTGGCAAATTTACTTGCCCATTTTAACCTTCCAGGATAAAATGCAACTGCAGCTATACTGGCCTATTCTGAGATACCCATAGATGATCAGTTGCATCGTTACATACATGTAATAGCCAATGACATCTAAATACAATGTCATTTGTTGTCATCAAGCATTAGAAAAATCTACATGATGTTGCCATGTATGAGAAGTCAGACAACTTTTCCTCTATAGTTCTTGTGTCAACTCATCACCACATCATACTCATCACAATTCCTAGCAAGTAATTTGTTGCACCAATACACAGCACCCCATACCCCTAACACACCCTAATCTAGTGGTATCTTAACGAGCAGGCCCTACCAAACCAGACAATGCACCAAAAGGTCTGTAACCTGTCTGTAAGAGGCTCCAAAAGGTGTGCCCAGCTAATCACAGGCTGGTTGAGCTTTTTCAGGGTTCCCCAGCTGGCCTGCTCCACTTCTCTTCAGGATGGTTGGCAATCTACATTCACAGAAAAACCTTTAGGAGGTAGGACAGGCAACAACAACCTACTCAAACCCAATTTTGCAACATGAAACTCAGAGTACTCCACTGGGTGATCCTGCTACGATCACATTACAACATTATCTCAATCCAGAGACTCACTTTTACTGGATGTGAGAGATCACTAGGGGTATTTTTTTCAGTGAAGAATAGTGTATTCTTGGACCATTCTGTTTTTTGTATGTTTAAATACCCTCATATAGCAGCTGGGAAATTTTAATATAAATGCCCTCAGATAAATGATAGTAAAGACTATAAAAATAAAGAACTGTGTAAGTTCCTGGCTATTAGCTATCTATATCTCAGCAGACGTTCAGACCATGATCTTTATTGTGGAAGTTGAGATGACCCCCAACTTTTCACCTTTTTGACAGACTCTATGTGTGTTTCCTTTTCTTTAAAATAAAAATAATTGGTTCGGGTTCTGAATGGGGTCATTTAATGTTCACAGTTTTAGCCAGCATTGATGTATGGTGGGCAATATGCAACGGACTTGAACATTTTAGCTACTTTGCCTTAACTGTAGTCATCAAAAATCACTCTCATGTAATGTGATACAATGTGATGTTATATTTCCATCTACATCAATACATTGCTTGCCAACCAGGCTCATTTAGAAAGTAAATCTATAAAATTCCAGAGAATGGAGACCAGTTAATCATTATCTGCCTGCCAGGGAACAAATGATGATGCTTGAATGACCCAGATCTGCTAACTACTCTGCTATCAGGCAACATTTTAGAAACTAGGTGGGGGTTGGGTGGAAGGGAGATACACATAGTATCAAAATAGGGAAAGAAGAATAAAGACTCAAAAAACCTACATTTTTGTCACTTTGCTAGCCAATTTCTTCCTTAGACCCGCAACTAGAGCTAATTTTTTTTTTTTTTTTTTTTTTGGTTTGGTGGCTCGGAACCAAAAAAAGAAAATTGGTCATTTTGAATCAAAACTATTTGTTTTTGTTTTTTCACACCAAAACAAACCCTGCCACCCAAAAATGTGTTCAGGTCAAACAAAACTTTTTGAATGTCACTTTGAAATGACATTTCAAAACAAACTAAAATGTTGATTCAAATACCATATCAAAATGAAATGATTCATTACTAAACGAAATGCGGAAATGCTATGTCTCCCAAAGGTTAGGAGGAAAAAAGTTTAAACTTTAAAAAAAAAAATCCTTATTTTTTTATTTAGGCAAAACTGCATTTTTCAGCGAATGTGCTACTTGACTGAAAAAGTTTGCCTGATCTACCCATAACATTTTTAAGGTTAGATACATTTACCTTATGGGTTTGTGCCAGCACAACATTTAGGCCCTGATCTGCAAAGCACTTAAGCTCATGCTTAACTTGAAGCACATGAGCGGTCCCCATTGACTTTAATGGAATTACTCCCACGCTTACAGTTAAGCACATATTAAAGTCTTTCACCAGAGGAGGTCTTCAAAAACAAAATACTTGTTTAAACAAAAAAAGTTCTGAGATTAGACTACACTTTTTTAATCATAATAGTTTTTTTTATTTTTTAAGTGACATCAAATATATAGTGTTAATCACTGAGTTAGTATAAGCTTAAAAAATAAGGAAGGAGTTCCAGACCAGTGGTTCAAATCCAGTCCAGATCAGTATTGATTAAAAACCATTATGATTTGAGAAATTATGATGCCTGTTTGGTGACTTAATGGAATGTCAAATGACTTGGTGGTCTCACATTCCAAGAGACACATCTGAGAAAATGGTACAATTGGCACTAACTAGTTTCAGAGAGGCTCAACAGGACATGGAGACTCCATATTTCTCTCTTTCCTAGAGCACATAGCTCTAGGATAGGCTTGAGGCATATCACTGGTTGTGTGGGAGAAGTTTGCAGTAGTTCTCCCCATGTTACACTTTTTCTGTAGATAAACAGAAGATTCTAGTCGTCAGAGCTGTCAAGTTGTTATCTTCCATCAGCTCTAAAAATTCAATAAAAAACAAAACAAAATAGTAATCAGCTGACCCATTTTGGAAGCATTTAGATACAAGTGGACCTAGGACTGATTTGGATGCATGTGAGTAGTTCAGACATTTTGTTACCTACTGCCCTATTTACAGCTGTTAAGAAAAGATCAAATACTTCTAAACAGTTTCTCAGCAGAGATCAGTTAAGGGATCCTACCAGTCTATCTGCTGGCAGTCAAGTCAGCTATTGGGAGTATCTGCCCGAGTCAACACTGGAAGAACTTAACATGACTGTGAATACTTCTCATTTTCCCATTGCACACATTCTTTGAATTCTATGTATCTCCCTCTAAATTGCAAGCTCTAAACACAGTCATTCCCAAGCTAATTACATCATCATGGATGTTCTTTAAAAAATAATAATTGACTTTTTAAAAATAAAATAAAGGGGTTATTGTTATTCCCCCAGCCAAAATAATTCCTTGATAAAGTGGCAAATACAGAAATTTGACAGAAAACTTATCTAACAATGTTGTAAGTCAAGACTCAGATGTATACCATAAACAGACTTCAGCAGTTTCCAGTCTAATTGCATTAAAAGCATAGAAATACAATTAAAGATTCCACTTCCTCTTTTTTTTTAAATTCATACGGCAGAAATGAACCCTGTAACAGAAATAAATGGTTCATTTCCCACACCTCTTACCACTTCACTTTATTCCAGCACTCCAAATAAAGGTGTCAGAAGGATCTAATTGTGAGATACTCTGATAATAAATGATTTAATATCTCTTGTTCAGGGACCTGAGGTTAATTACTTTCTACAAGTGGATTTAATCAATTAATCAACAAACCAAAATTGTTGCCATTAACAGGGCACAGTGCAGTCATGGTAATTACAAATTCTATACAGAAGTCTGATCCCAAGCAGGAGCATGAAATGAAATAAGTCCTACTTAGCTTGTTATGACCTACAAAGGAAATAAGGGAATTGAAATGTTGAAGTTCCCCCCCCCCCCAAAAAAAAAAAAAAAAAAAAAAAAAAAAACAGCTCTCCTGATTAGGATACAAATGTGGTGTACAGAAATCTGCTGGAGTCACTCCTACTAATTCTCTTTATCCACTCATTCTCTTAAAAAAAAAATCAAGTGTGTATGGGATGATTTGCTGATTATAAACTCCTTTCTACTGGTTGCTTCTAAATAAAAGTAGAGCAGATACATATGTCCGACAAGAACTCCATGTAATTGATCGGTGTTATGAAACTTTAAAATAAAGCTGATAAGAAAACACACATCTCAAAAAGTGACAGAGATTAAAAGAGAAACCCAGAAATCTGTAATAGTCAGTAGTCTCATGAAGAGAACTCATGTTACACTAAAACATTCATATACCCTGAATGCCTATTAGTTAATCTGTTCTCAAAATTCTTTTAAATACCTAATATATAACAGCACAATAGTGGAAATCTAGCATTATTTCAAAATGTGGGAAAGGACAGATCAAGTTTATCATCAGTAAAAATGAATCTCAGATCAGAATATATTAATGAAACAAACAAAATATATAAACAAATAAAGCTTATTTTTATATCTGGATATCTTTTTAATTTAATGCCTGAGATTGCATACAATTTCACTTATTCCCTTGGAAAATTTATACTAGCAATAATTTTTCTTGACTTCCACGCTTTTATTGGCAATGATGAGAGAAGCACAATTGAATTTTAACTTTTTCACTCTAACACTATTAAAACTAAAGAATATCTCAATCAGAACTATCAAATAGAGGTATAATTCTAGTCTAGCCATATAATTTATCACGTGTGTGTGTGTGTGTGTGTGTGTGTGTGTATATATATATATTTTTTTTTTAAATCATTGTCTATACAAAGTTGAATGAAACATCAGAAAGGTTCCTAAATACCAGCTGGGAAGCTCTTAAAATAATAATTAAAGACCATCTAATTACTCTTTCTTCAGTACACTTGTAAAAGATGAAGCCCAACAAACAGAAACTACTAGATCAATGGAACAGCTTAAACAGACTCCGGCAAAACACAACATCACCAGGTGTACATAGGTAACCAATAAATGCTAGATGGAAATTAAACACCTAATTAATAGAATTCATCATGGGCTAAGAATAATTAGACACTTTTTTTTTTCTAAGAAAGCAGGCAGCAAAGCAGACAAGGTTGCTGGAGCCTATTAATTCTTTTCTAAAATTGGCTCCAGGCAATAGGTTTCTGATACTGTGACCATAGTACAAGAGACTGAGAGTTTCTATAAAAATCTATACAGCTTCCAAGGCATTGATGACCTCCAATCCACAAACAATCCCCTAACAAATGTGGAACTTTTATATTGCATGTAAATTAGCCTACAAAATCTAGACAGGACTATCCCTGTTGGGGAATGGAAAATCACTTTAAAATGCATCTCTGTAATTAATCCCCAGGTCCAGATGGAGTCTCTGTAGAATTTCACAAAACCATAACTATCTTACCAAACACTTACCTAAAGCTTAAAATTACATCAATTGCCCACCTAAATGCTTGAAGCCCAAATTAAAATATTATTTAACTAACCAGACCCCAAGTGATATTGAAGTTTACAGGCCTGCAGGACTACTGAATAGGGTGAGCAATATTGTAGTTTAAATGATAACCCACAGGTCTGAGGAACATCTCCATGTAATAGTTAAAGACTAGATTGTTCCTGTTTGCCCCAGGCTCCTAAATAGGATTGCCAACCCTCCAGGAACTAAAGATTAATCTTTATTTAAAGATGACATGTGATTAAATCTTCAGGAATACGTTAGTTTTGACACACAGAAGAGGAATTTCTGCACAAAGGTTCATGTTTTAGTGGCAGATCCTGTTTTAAAATACTGTGAGACAAATAAAGCCTGCAGGAGAGAAAGACAGAACTCATAAAACTTCATTGGGATTTTCCTGAAGGGTTTTTTTTCCCCCTACCACAAGTTCGACTCTTGTCAGTCTCACATGGTGGACAAGAGGCCTTCAGAACTCAACTTTCTGGAGGAAAAGTGAACTCCAGCCCTGCAAACTCCTAAGGCCGCCACACAGATGGATTTAGCCTTTCAAGCTGGTACCTCCTCTGTCCCTCCTCCCAACATCATGCTTCCTTCAGCTGCCAGGCTGCAGTCGGGTCCTTCAGTGAGACCTATGCCTTAACTTTTCCTGCATCTAAAAGGGAAACTGCTGTTACTGAGCCCAACTTAATGCTTCTCTCATCAGCATTAACTCTTATTGGCTTTTCAGGCAAAGATAACCCCTATGTTTGAAGGGAGAATACCATGTGGAGTAGCTGCTCCTTAGCTCCATGCTTTCACGGCCAAATAAATTCCCTCCTATGTATCACTCTGAATCAGGAAGCTACAAGTGAGTGGTGAATTGCTAAGAGTATACAGTGAATAGCCAAAGCGAACAGTTTGCAAACATCTCAGAATCTAAATTCTGTTCAGATAATTTAGCATTCGGGGAAGACATTCACAGAAATCAGAACAACATTTTCAAATGATTCACAGACAGAAAAAGGGCTACCTTTGTTAGCTGATTTATTTGTAAAGAGTAACACCTCAATGTAGTATATTTATAATGTATAGATCTTTCTAAGGTATTTAAAAGGCATCTTTGTATAACAAGGATCAGATTCTTGGTTGGGATATATGAGAGTGATTTCAAAGAGTTTTCATGTTATAACTCAAAGCCCTACCTCAATAAGATGCTTTGCCTGCTATGTACAGTTCTTTTAATGTATCATTAAATTTCCTTGCATGACTGAGCCTTCGGGGCAGTTTCCCCAATTACAGAAAATCAAGAAAGGTCAGCTCTCTTTGAAGATTCTGGCAGAATGGTCATGTGCAACAGGAATTCATGGCTCCATCCATCAAGGTTCTGAGAACCCACAACTTCCACCAACCTCAGTGGGAGCGGTGGGGAGCTCAGCCCTGCACAGAAGCATCCAGCGCCTTGTAGGCTCACAAACCCAGTGTTCCTTTTAAAGAAAACCTACAACATTGTTCTGTATGTTATACTGCTGCTCAGACTGCCCCAAGACTGCCTGTGAAGTGTAATATGTGGCAGCAACACATGCAACTTATCCCATGGAAGCAGTAGATCTCACACTAAGATAATTTGAAAACCTCATGAATAGCAGCAGCTCAGAATAGGTTAAATGTTTGGAGTAGATTTAGTTTAAAGCAACTTAGTTGGTTCTTTTTTTTAAACGGACATCAAAGAAAAAAATCATTTTAATCTTTGATGTGCTCTATACTGTATTTGTTCCTAAGAGGTTCCGAACACATGACTGGGTGCCTGAGAAGAAATAAATAAGAATAGTAATAGCAATTCCTTTTAATTGACAACTGCTGTCTCTATCATTTTAAAATGCACAGACTTTGAAAGCCATTGCAGCCACAGGAGATTTATTGAAGGTGCTGCTTTCTCATCCAAGGGCTCTTCCAGTAGCCTTGAGGAGGGTCTCAGTAGTAGCACAGCAAGAAGTAAAGTGCTATATTCTTACAGGGATTTAGTTCTTGACACACACGATCTTTCCACCACAGTTTTCAAAGAGATATTGCAGGGTGTGTATTTTGGTTTTTTGTTCTTTTACTTCCTGCAGTAGGAAAATCTGCCCCAGGGACCCATTTGGACCAAGAAGATGACATTTAAAGAAGGCTGCTTGCATTAAAAGAACAATTTAAAACAGTAGAATAGCTAATCTTAAATGTTCTACTTAAGGCAGTAAAGAAGGCTTAGCAATGGAAACTTTCTATTATCCACACAGAAAACCTAGATTCATGTGTTTTAAGGCTACATGGGACAATTATGATAATTAAGTCTCACTTACATGCATAACAGAAGCCAAAGAGCCCACCCAGTCATTTCTGCATCAAGCCCAAAATATGTCTGAGCTATAACATACCTTAAAGATCGCAAGTGATGGTGAGTGAGTCCACCACATTCCTCGGTAAATTATCTTATTGCCTGGTTACCTTGCTGCAAATTTAAATTCACAAAAATCTCAGGACGTGCAAGTTAAAAATCCAATACACCATGAAGGAAGACTGTTTAGATGCTTGGATATGTGATGAATTTTATGCATTGTCATAGACTTTCCAGTGCCACCTACCATCACATCTTCATAACAAAAAAACCCGGTAGCTACATTCACCACCCATATAAAGTCACCAGCAGAGTTGTCAATTAAGGAAGACAATGCAGTAGGACCTCATTTACCCAAAGTAAGCTGGCCAGCCATCCTGATTTTAGCCCACAAGTAAGATTCAGTGATGCCAGCCATTTAGCAGAAAACAGGTGTCTCTGATGTTTACCACCATCAACTATGACCTCGTGCTTCTCAGGCTTGTATCTCATGTCAACCATTTAGATTTCTACATTCGCAACTGACATCTAAGACATTTGTGTTCTTATGAACCCAAACAACCCCAGAACTGTTCCTTGTGATGTTCCAGACACTCCTGACCTCTTGATGCTTCCATTTAATTACTGCTTACTGTTTGAAGCAGTTTTTCATCCAACAAGCTCTTTCATACACCACTCAGTACCCTAGTCAATGACGATAATATCTGACATGAAACTTGGGAAATTGTTTACTGAAACGCCTCATGTATTTTGTCTGTTTATGGTTTAATTAATGGGATGTCTTCAAAACACACCAGGAAGTTAAGTAAGTGTGATCTTACACTCGTATCACCATGCCAACTGTTTCTAATCAAGTTATGCTTTTCTAATGTTCAGATTTTTGAAGCCCGTATTGTGCTTTACTAATAATTTTTCTACAACTGATGTTAAGGTAGCGGTTCAGTTTTTATCTAACACCGCACATTTCATGGCCATTTTCAGAAATGACCTTTTGTTTCCCACTTTGAAATTCCTTGGAATCTGGATGGAAAGTAGCAAAATTTATAAATACATCAGTCGACACTCTGATATTTGCATGCTGATGATCAGACTTAAGCCCCGTGATCAATGAGACTTGCCTATTATCCAACCACCATATTTTGCACCCTATGTTTTTGAGGGTAAATTGCATCCTGTGTTTTTGAGGGTAAGAGACCCAGTGCACTAGGAGCCTGAGATTTGGGTCAGCTCAATGGGGAGGAGAGCTAGAGGGCTACGCCATCTTCACAGTTTAGCACCTAAGTGTGTATTTAGACAATGTATGTTCACACACCCTGATCTAAACCCTATTGCCTTAGTGGGAGTCTTTCAATGGGCTTTGGATCAGACCCAAATGTAGCTACTTCTTCTCTCACTTGCAAAGGAATACAAGAACCAGGCCTTCCCTGCTGGGATCCATGCAAAGATATTTACAATTAAGGCCCAGATGGAAATTAGATTCAGTATAATCTCCAGATCGAAAAGAAACCATTAATAAGAACACTTCTTGACTGCTCTTTACTGATTGAATGTGTATCTATAGTCAAAAATGCTAACCAGATGATAGGATGCATAAGGAACAGGATGGTGAATAACACAAACACATTATAATGTCTTTATACAGATCAAAGGTGTGGCATCATCTGTAATACTGCGTGCCATCCTGGTCACTCCCTCTCAAAAAGGATACTGCAGAATTAGAGGGGAGGTCTGAAGTGCAGTGAAAATGACCAAGGGCCAGGAAAAATTCTCATAGGAAGAGAGATTGAAAAGGTTGGGATTGTTTATATTAGAAAGATGAATAAGAGGGGACATGGCAAAAAGCTCAGTAACTTCTTTTCTTACAGTCTGATAATACCAGCACATGGAAGCATTCAATGAAATTAAAAGGTTGGAATTCAAAACTGATAAAAGGAAATATGCTTTCACACAACATGTGATTAAATGTGGAAAACTCATTACCACAGGAAGTCACTAAGGACAAGATATTAAGAAGATTCTAAAAGGGATTGGACATTTAGATGGATATCAAGAATATCCAGAGTTGTCAGAATGAATAGTAAATTTAGCATAAGGGATATTAAATCTCATGCTGATGGGCAGAGGTAGTCAATAAGCAGACTGCGGGCCAAATATGGACTACTAGACACTTTTGATCAACTTATAATTATTGTTATTTTTTTGTTATTTTTTGCTCTAGAGTCTGGACCTTGACCATACCCTGACCAAGAAATTTGGATCTCGACAAAAAAAAAAAATTAAATAATAAACTAGGCCTGTCAATTAATTGCAGTTAACTCAAGCAATTAATGCAGAACAAATTAACTTGATTTAAAAAATTAGTTGTGATTAATCACAGTTTTAAAAGCACTGTTAAACAATAATAGAATACCAATTTAAATTTATTATAAATATTTTGGATGTTTTTCTACATTTTCAAACATATTGGTTTCAGTTGTAACACAGAATACAAAGTGTACAGTGCTCACTTTATATTATTTTTTATTACAAATATTTGCACTGTAAAAAGATAAAAGAAATAGTAGTTTTCAATTCACCTCAGACAAGGACGGTAGTGCAATCTCTTAATCGAGAAAGTGCAACTTAAAAATGTAGAATTATATTTTTTTTTAACATAACTGCCTCAAAATTAAAACAGTGTTAAACTTTAGAACCCACATGTCCACTCAGCCCTAATTCTTGTTCAGCCAATTGCTAAGACAAACAAGTTTGTTTACATTTACGAGAGATTAATGCTGCTCGCTTCTTATTTACAATGTGACTTGAAAGTGAGAAAAGGCATTCACATGGCACTTCTGTAGCAAGCGTAGCAAGTTTTTTACGTGCCAGATATGCCAAACATTCATATGCCCCTTCATACTTCAGCCACCATTCCAGAGGACTTGCTTCCACGTTGATGATGCTTGTTAAAAAAATAATGCATCAATTAAATTTGTGATTTAACTCCTTGGGGGAGACTTGTATGTCTCCTGCTTTATGGTTTTACCCGCATTCTGCCATATATTTCATGTTCTGGCAGTCTGGAAAGATGACTCAGCATATGTTCGATTTAAGAACAGTTTCACTGAAGATCTGACAAAACGCAAAGAAGGTACCGACGTGAGATTTCTAAAAATAGCTACAACACTCGACCCAAGATTTAAGAATCTGAAGTGCCTTCCAAAATCTGAGAGGAACAAGATGTGGAATATGCTTTCAGAAGTCTTAAAAGAGCAACCCCCCGATTCGGAAACTACAGAACCCAAACTACCAAAAAAGAAAATCAACTTTTTGTTGGTAGCATCTGACTCAGATGATGAAAATCAATGTGCGTTGGTCAGCACTGCTTTGGATCATTATTGAGCACAACCTGTGATCAACATTGAAGCATGTCCTCTGGAATGGTGGTTGAAGCAGGAAGAGGCATACAGATATTTATTATATCTGGCACATAAATACTTTGCAACACTGGCTACAACAGTGCCACATGAACACCTCTTCTCACTTTCAGGTGTTACTGTAAGTAAGAAGCGGGAGGCATTATCTCCCGTAAATGTAAACAAATTTGTTGGTCTTAGTGACTGGCTGAACAAGAAGTGGGACTAAGTGGACTTGTAGGCTCTAAAGTTTTACATTGTTTTATTTTTGAGTGCAGCTATGTAAAAAAAAATTATAATTCTATATTTGTAAGTTGCACTTTCATGATTAAGAGATTGCACTACAGTACTTGTCTGAGGTGAAATGAAAACTACTATTTCTTTTGTTTCTTTTTTATAGGGCAAATATTTGTAATAAAAAATAATATAAAGTGAGCACTGTACACTTTGTATTTTGTGTTGCAACTGAAAGCAATATATTTGAAAATGTAGAAAACATTCAAAAATATTTAAATTAATGGTATTCTATTATTGTTTAACAGCGCGATTAAAACTGCTATTAATCACGATTAATTTTTTTTTTTTACTCATTGACAGTCCTAGTTTAAACCAATTTCTAATAACTAGAGATCAGAATGACACCTAATATTTGGAGCAGATTATATCATAGCTGCCTGTTTTGGGGTGCTTACACTTTCCTCTGAAGCATCTGATATTGGCCACTCTCAGAGACAGGATAATGGACTTTGGGTCTGATCCAGTACGACAGTGATTATGTTCCTGTCCTGTTCTAGCTGCAGCCTGTAGGCTCCACTTCCAACTCACCATAAATAAAGCAAATGGTACGTGCTGCCATCATCACATTTTCAACAGAACGCACCACCAGCTGTGCACCTCTGGCACACAAATGTTCTCTATTCTCTCCCTGCATCTGTCTTAATTTGCAAATCATTTACATCCATGGTTACAAATTACACAAATAATCCTTCTTCATAAAAGAGTCAGGGAATGAGCTCTTCTCATTAAGTATAAAAACACTAGCCAAAGATCCCTATTTTCTATGATGCTGACAAGAACTAAGGAATGGACTAAGAACTAAGGTGGTGCAGGAAAAATATAGAATTGAACCAAACTTTTTTAGGAATTCAAAAATGAACTGTTTTGTCTCCCTTTTTAACATTGTTTCTCAACTCTGCTTTTTCCATTTCTATGCAGGGCTCAGAGTGAAAGTGCAAAAACGCTTTTGAAATAATGCTCTTTGTGAGATTTCTAGCCAAGTTCTGCAAACACAAAAGTTTGGATTTTTCATATGATTTTCGATATCATGAAATTCACCAGCCTGTGAGGAACTACTGAGATACCTAGTATTGGCAAACCCAAGCATTCAAACATCATGAATCATCCCACCCCACTTGCCCCTCAAAATCATGACTTAAAAATGGGAGTTTTTTAAAAAAAATAATACATTTTAAGGGTTTTTTTTTTTTTTGCTGGGGGTGGGGGTCTTATGGTACATGACCCTTATGATTCATGTGGGTAGTCTCAGGCCACATTTTTCAAACTTTTCCCCACCCCCAACCATGAGAGCGAGACACTTGCTTTCTTTAAATATAAATAAATATATAAAGAAAGTTGAGGTTTTTATGGGAACATATTAATTCTAGCAACTGGGGTTTAAGCAAAATGCCAAAGAACATGAGATTTGCCATAGAATGATGAGAATTTGCAACACTGGCCACCAATGACACTATCTGAACACCCAGAAATGCCTATTTTCCTCCTCATTCTATTCTTTACTGATCAAACTCTAAAAAGATCAAGACCCAGAGTAAAATCTTGGCCTCATTGAAGTCAGTGGCAAAATTTCCATTGGCATCAATGGGATCAGGATTTCATCCTGAGTCGTTATAAGATGATCAAGAATTACACCCAAAACCTATACAGTCTTCAACCAAACCAACACCCTACCTGATGACAAGCTCAAGAGTCTCGATTTGGATAAGCAGGTAAAAGTTTGAAAGGACTCCTTGGAAATGAAAAGATCACCAGCTCCATAATAAAGGATGAATGCAAATAACCTGAACTATCCTAGTTTTTCAAGTCATGAACAGATTCACAGAGCACTTTAACTTCCCCTTGCAGGGATATTATTTTATTGTGCTGAGTAAAAAAATTTGCACACTCTGCCTTCTCTCCTTTTTCCCTTACCTGCAAGCACATATTTTATCAACCTCTAGTGCATGGGTAAGATGACTAAAAGTCTGGGTTTTTTTGGACCGTTCCAGGTTCCTGGGGTGTTCTGATTGATTGTACTGAAACTGGCATTTTGTTCCAGCTTCAGTGTCTAATCATCTCCCCAACCTAATCACAATTCTCCTACTCAGCCTCTTCAATACTGGCTACCCATTGCCCTCCCCCTGGTGATAATATTAAGTGACGCCAATTTTTAAAAGACTGTTCATAAACACACATCCCCTGAAAGGCCAGGCTTCTGTGCTTTGCCTGTAATAGACTTGTCAATACTCGTCTACGCTATTTTTGGCACTTGGAGAGAGAAGTCAGCAAGGTTAGATACATGGCCTTCAAAGAGACTGGAGACAAATTCCCAAAGATCATTCCAAAAAGACAGGAAGAAAAGGAATGATCCATTTCATTGGCTCCTTCCATTCCCCCTGCTATCTTGGTCACTACTGAAGCCTAGCCACTCTGCATTTTTGTGATTTCCTGATTGCTAGGGGTTCTCACTCCTTTGCCTTTCCAGAGGCACCATGGGGAACAGCTGTTGTCATTTAACTAAAATAGTGGGCTCAGAGCTCCAAACCTGAACACATTTATGTTTGGGACAGAAAAAAGATAAAGGTGGAGAACATTAACTAGAGTGTTGTTTCTTTTGCCAACAGATGTTTAAACTATGTGTATTACTTTCTGTGTTTGCAATGTATATACTTGCGGCTCATGAAGCAGGATGCATTGGTGTGGATCTGGATTGTAAACACTGACTAAGGTAGAAAGGGGAAGCATCTTTTTGGGTTGTACATGCAATGGAGCTGTGGTTTAGGATTCCCAGTGATCATTTACCTTTACCCAGATGGCTGGTTGAGACTTAGGAATCCCCTTTGCCTGGGTTTGGGACATGCCATTAATACAAGTCACATAACTGGACTTGTACACTCTTATGTCCTGTTTTTAATTTGCGTCTTGTTACTAATATGTTCCACAACTTTGTGACAACATATTTCAAGGAGAAAACAGAGATGAGTTATTTAACCAAGTTAGTGCTGTATCCAGCAGATGTATCTGGAGAGAACACACCTGCTGTGCGGCCACATGTGAATGTAACACATATGGCCTAACATTCCATTCATTGAAAAGGAATGTTAATGGACAATGGTAGCTCCGTAGGTGCAATGGAGGACCACCAGCAAAAGGGTAATTTTGTGTGTGCACACGCACACACACGTGCATGTGTGGGCATGATGTATAATTTTAATTATAATTGGTGCTTTCTTTTATTGTCTTTCAAGAGATTTAATTTACCTAGCTGCTTTAACGTAAACACAATATGTTCAATGGCCACATTTCTCTTCCCTGAAGCCAATACAATTCAGCCCTTTTCTTTTTACTTCATTTAACCACATTTAGAGGCCTGTGCCCCTCTGACATAGCTTAGATGGCATTAGGCTGAAAAGGAGAGTTCTTAAGTTCTATTTAATTGGCCAGGCGAAAATAGGATCTGACACAGGAACACAGGAATTGCCATACAGGATCAGACATGAGATGCATCTAGTCTAGTATCCCATCTCTGATAGCTGCCGGCACCAGATGCTTCAGAGAAAAATGTAAGAACCCCACAGCAGGCAGATGTGGGCTGATCTGCCCCCTACATTAGGTCTAATCCTGTTCTATAATAGCTAGTGATTGGGTTAGGATCTGACGTACAAGATTTATATGGAGGGTGGGCTCCCTCCTCCAGATCTGAGGTATTGGAGACCAATGTCACCAATGGGAGTGGGGCCATGAAGGGAACAACTACCAACACCAATCGTGGATCTGTCCACCAAGTCAGGGAGGACAGCACGTTTGATAGAACTCTGACCACTAAGTCCAAATGGTGTCTGCCAGGAGCATAGACCATTACTAACCACATCTTCAGGGGTCTGAGGCACAGCCACGCATACCGGACTATGTAAGTACTTGCCGCCATGTGACCTAGAAGCCTGAGGCATACCCAGGTGTAGGAGGGGACATGAGCAGATGAGCTTTGACACATGCAATATGCTCCAACATAGCTTGAAATCAGGTCTCCGGTAGGTAGGCTCTGGCCTGGATAGAGTTGAGCATTGCGCCTATAAACTCTATTCTCTGAACGGGTTTCAGAGTAGATTTCTGTTCGTTTATAAGCAGGCCCAGCTCTTGACAGGTGACTTGTACCAAATTGAGGCTGTGTTGGACCTGGGCTTGAGACCTGCCTCTGATAAGCCAGTTATTGAGGCATGGCTAGATCTGTACGCCTTGACGTCTCAGGTAAGCTGCCACTACCATCGTGCACTTCATGAAAACCCTTGGAGCAGACAACATGCCGAAGGGCAGAGCCATAAACTGATAATGGCTCTGGCCTACCACAAATCAGAGGAATCTCCTGTTTCTGTGGAAAATAGAAATATGGAAGTAGGGGGTCTTTCAAGTCGAGGGTGGCATACCAGTCTCTTGGATCCAGGGAGGGAATGGTGGAGGCCAAGGAGCCCATGTAGAACTTCAACTTCTTGAGATATTTGTTGAGGTGACGCAGGTCTAAGATAGGCCTGAGGCCCCCTTTGGCCTTCGAGATTAAGAAATACCAGATGTAGAAACCCTTTCCTCTCAGCTCTTGAGGAACTTCCTTCACAGCCCCCACACATAGAAGGGATTCCACCTCCTGGACAAGGAGCTGCTCATGAGAAGAGTCCCTGAATAGAGAGGGGGGAATGGTGCGAGGAAGAAAACTGCAGAGTATAACTAGCTGTTATGGTGTGGAGCACCCAACAGTCCGAGATAACCTGGACCCAGACAGTGAGAAAGAAGGACAAACGGTCCAAAAATAAAAGGGGGGATGGATCCTGGGGTAAATCTGGTACACCATCCTCGGGTGCACCCTCAAAATGCCTGCTGTGGGCCCCAAAGTGGTGAGTGAGGGGGTTGAGAAGGGTGGGGCGTTTAAAGCCTCCATCATTTCTTCTATAGGATCCCTGCTGAGGCAGACCCAAGAATCTGGGTGGCTGCGGTAGTGTCTCCACAAGGCCAGTGATGTATACAGCCTGACAGAGCATAGGGTGGCCCTGGAGTCTTTCAGGCCATGCAGCCTGGTGTCTGTCTGCTCCAAAAATACAGTGTTGCCCTCGAAGGGGAGATCCTGGATGGATTGCTGGACCTTGTGAGAGAGCCCCAAGGGCTGCAGCCATGAACTGCTCCCCAGAGAAACAGCCAACACCATCGACCGCACCACAGAATAAGCCACATCCAATACTGCCTGAAGAGAGGCCCTGGCCACTGCCTTGTCCTCTTCCATGATGGCCAAGAATTCCTACCTTGACTCTTGGGGCAGTGAGTCCTTGAACTTAGCCATCAAGTCCCATGTATTGTAATTGTATTACCACAACAATGCTTGCTGATTGGCAATACGCAGCTCTAGACTGGCAGGAGATACACCTTCCTACTGAAAAGATCGAGTTTCTTAGCGTCTTTATTTTTAGGAGTTGCACTAGATTGCCCAGTCTGTCCTGTTCATTGGCGGCTGAGACCACCAGTGACCCTGGAGGTGGGTGAGAGTAAATGTACTTGAAGCCCTGGGCAGGGATGTATTACGTTTTCTGTGCCCTTTTAGATGTTGGGGGGCAGAAAAGATGGGGTTTGCCATATTGTTTTGATGAGTTTTAAAACTCATGCACCGGTAGGGCCAACTTGGAGGGAGCTACTGCAGCCAGAATGTCAAAAAGGTTGTCGGTAGGCTCCTTGAGCTCCTCCACCTCTAATCCCAAGTTCAAGGCAACTTGCTTGAGGAGTTCCTGGTGGGCCTAAAATCGTCTGGTGGCAGCAGGTTGGCAGGTCCCGCAACTGTCTCATTGGGGGAAGACGAGGAGGAGACTGTCACTGTCGACGTGGCTGGCTCTTACTCTACTGCTGGTGTTAATTGTACCAGAACTGCCAGGTTTCGGTACCAGGGCCCGGTTCTGAGTCAGTCTCCAGTGCCGATCGTGTCGAAGCCAGGGCCCATCCTTCAGAAATTACTGAGGACGCCTGCTGGGAATATGGTCCCAGGATGGGAGGGAACCCCCAACAGTTCCAATAAGGCTATTGGGCCAGCCACTGAGCTGGCCCAATAAGCAAAATCGGGCCCATAAGATTTGTGTCAGTACCATCTTGGAGGAGGACTGAGATCGCTCTCAGACTCCGAGGAGGACACGTCCCTTGGAGTCCAAGGAGGAGCTGTCTCTGCCACTTGCTGGCAGCTATGGTGAGCCAGACAGTAGTGCCACACTGGAAAGCGGTGATGCAGGGCTGGTGACCAGTGCCTCAATGTTGGAGACACTTGAGGCAGTGCTAGAGATCAGTGCCAGGCAAATGATGCAGCGGCAATGGGGAACATCGAGTGGGAAAGCCACAACAGCAATCTTTGCCACATCAAAGGCCAACAAGGTGGCCTCATAGGTTTCCCCCTCGAGTGGCCTGCCTTTGAGGACTCCCCTCAGAGCTGGGCCCGGGTCTCGAGGCATGGGCTGCACTGGGAGAGACATCAGGTCCCTTGCCGCCTGAAAACTCTCCACTGTCAAGACGGCTGGTAGATGCAACAGGCCCTGACCACTCCTGGGAATTGGTGGCAGGTCCCAAACCGAGCTCGGTGCCCTAGGTGTCCTCACCACCGCCAGTCGCAGTTCTAGGGAGGATGAGTGTCCTGGCATGGGTCTCAGCTCGTTTGGAGACTCCCGTATAGCTGTCCGTGGTACTAGAGAGCATCTCCTGTCAATCCATAGCTTCTCGTGCCTCTTCTTGGGCACAGGTGAAAGGGAGTGGTGCTGGGAAGGGCCTGGTGCCAGTGGAGCATTCTGCACCGAGGCAGACATGCTCTGTGCCAGCTTGGAGTGGCACAGTTCTGAAGCTGGGCGGAGGGCGGCTTCCATCAACAGGGCTTTCAGTCAAATGTCTCTGTCCTTGAGAGGGCACAGCCTGAAGCTCTTGCAGATGTTGCACTTCTCTTTAAAATGTGCCTCCCTGAGGCACTTAGGCAGCTCGTGTACGGGTCACTCACAGGCATAGGTTTGTGACAGGCAGCACATTGCTTAAAACCCAGGGACCGGGTTTTAGAGAAAGTCTAAAACAGTCGAAGAACCAAAGGTGAACCACTAGGGAACTTGCAATTGCAAGGAGCGTTCCTGCAACCATCACAGGCAGTAAGAAGGAACTGAGAGGGCGCAGGGCCGGTGGCACCCCATATACCGGCGCATGAGCAAGGGGCTCCAGGGTCATCACAGTTGGCCCTACGGATACCACTAAGGGAAAAATCTCTGGAGCGCATGCACCTGGGCACGCACCCACCTAACATGGAATCAACATGAGCAAGCACTTGAAGAACAACACATAGTTCTCTATGCATGAACGAACATATAAGGTGGATGCCAAGGTTCAGTGAGTAGACTGACCAAGGAGGGAAGTAGAAAAATGGGCAACCTTAATTCTGGCATAACTCAACTTGGTTTTGACTGCTTGATTTTGCAGTCTTAATTTTTTTAGTGTACGTTTGGGGTATGGATTATTTATATAAAGTCAAAGTTACACAGTATTTTACAAAATTACATATGTTCACTTATCAAAACTAAAATATATATTCTATGAAAGTGTAGCGGGGTGATCACCCACTCCTGCCTGGGAGGCACGGCCGGCTCCAGGCACGAGCCTGGCAAGCAGGTGCTTGGGGCGGCCGCTCCGGAGAGGGGCGGCCGCTCCGGAGAGGGGCGGCAGGTCCAGCTATTTGGCGGCAATTCAGCGGATGGTCCCTCACTCCCGCTCGGAGTGAAGGACCTCCCACCGAATTGCCACTGCAAATCGCGATCGCGGCTTTTTTTTTTTTTTTTTTTTTGGCTGCTTGGGGCGGCCAAAACCCTGGAGCCGGCCCTGCCGGGAGGGGTGAAAAGTAGCCCTGGGGAGGGCTGTTGCAGGGGAAAGCAGCTACTAAGCTGATTGGGGAAGCAGCTGCAGCTGGGCCACACCCCAATCAGGCCTCAGCTGGCCCTATATAAGAGGCTGAGAGCCAGGTGCTAACAGTCTCTCTCTGCTTTCAGAGAGAGAAGGGCTTGGCTGCTGGGAAGCTCAGGGTACTAGAGTGAGGCAGGGCTGGGGAAAAGCCAGAGGGGCTGGGGAGCTCCAGGCTGGCAACTCCCCAGGCTGCAGGGCCTTGCCCAAGGCCCCATAGAGGTACTGGGTTGCAGAGAAAGGCAGCAGGTCCAAAACCCCCTTGCCTGTGATGAGTGGCTTATACTGCAGTCTGCCCTAGGGAGCGGGGGCTAGTTGGTGACTGGCAGTAGCCTACGACTGAGGTGAGGCGAGGATGGGCGTGGGGAGGGGAGACCCTGAGAGAAAGGGGTTACTGCCAAGGGGCAACACCCCAGATAATGGGGCACCGAGTCCGGGAGGGACACAGGGACCAAGCGGCAGCGGGACACCGGTCTGCAGAGGGCGCTCCGGAGGCTAGATGAGCTAATTCCCAGAGACAACCAGCAGGAGGCGCCGCAGGGGTGAAAGCATCCCTACAGAAAGAAAGTAATTTAAATCATAATTTGCTTTCAATAGCTGTTAAACAATTTCAATTTCTCTTTCACTGCCACAACCATGTTAAAATTACATACATACACTGATACTACAGTATAATATAGACAATTAGTGGGGCTGGTAATGTAATTAATTTTTTTCCTCTTGTCTGTTTGCAAACAGCCCATGAACAGATTGTATTCATTGATTACAATTATACACTGAATAATTTAGGCTGTAGCATGATCATGAGTGGTTCATTGCAAATATTTGAGCGGTTTGGATTAAGCATGTGCGTATGTTTTCCTTCCCCTACTAGAGCAATATAACTCAGGGTTTGCTTATTCCTGGGGGGCGAGGGGATGTATGCGTGTGCATACACGTATACCTATTACAAAATTCAAAATTCACTTTCTTCAAATATTCACTTTAAATTTGCAGTTTCAGCAAACATTCCTGACTGTAAACTTGTTAGTTTAAGCATGAAAAATGACCACCAGGAGGCCATAGTCCAAATGAAGTCATTACATAAAAAAGCGAATAGCTGTGGAAATGTATTGGAAGTGTTCAGCCAGCTATACTACTGCAATACACTTTTCCAGAAAAACAGAAGGTCTATGATTTAAGGAGTGCTGAGGGAACAAGCTTTGAGGAAAAGTTGGAAACTTATCTCTCTCAATTATTTACATGGCCCCACTACTGTAGTATCTGAGCACCTCACAATCTTCCATGTATTTAGCCTCTCAACAAAGTAGGGAAGTACTGGTATCCCCATTTTACAGATGGGGAATGGAGATAAAAACAGGTTAAATGACTTGTCCAAGGCCATACAGGAACTCTGTGGCAGAGCAAAGATTTCAACATCAGGTCTCCCAAGTCCTAGGCTGCCTCCCAAGCACTGGATCTTCCTTCCTCTCAGAGGGAAATCTACTGATAGATACACCATCATTTGTTATAATAAAATATAGGTTCTTGTCTCAGGCACAGTTCTTTGCTGAGGAAGAAGGCTGGAGGGGAGGTTAAGAAAAGTAATGGACAGATTTTTGGAGGGTAGAAGACATTGACCATGCAGATGTTTAACATAGGCATTAGTCACTACCATAGTAACAACTTGATACCTATCCTTACAGGGCATCAGGTGAGGAGAATGGATCCAATCGCAGGGGAGAAAAGCAGGTCAAGAGAAGACATGCTTTTCTTAAGAGAGTGAATGGTCTCAAAGTCCAGAGAGGAGGAGAAGGAAATAATAAAGGTGGACAGAAGGGGAAGATATTGGGAGCAGCAGAGTTGTCGTCATGAATCAGGCACCCTTAGACAAAAAAAAAGTGACAAAGTGGTAGATAAAGCCAGAACAGCTTTCTTATTGAGGTGTGTAACAGGAGCCACGGGATAGTGAGCCCTGCTATGTGACAGGGGATAAACTTGTCAAGTCACAGAGCCAGGAAATAAAGAACAGTTGTTTACCAGCACGTCTGTGATCCACGTCTTTATTTCAGGGAGGAAAGAAAGGAATGGCAAGTGGCCAGGAAAGTGTTTCAGAAGGGAGAGCATTGCAGCAGCAGGAGTGTTTGGGGGAGTGTGAGCAATAAGGTCTGATTTTGTTTCACTGAAATCAGTGAGAGTTTTGCCTTTCACTCCACTGGGTTCAGGATCAGGCCTCAAATGAAGAAGTCGTTTCCACATTCCCCATATCTATATACCTCAGACACAGAGCTTGCTTACTAAATCATATAAAATGCCAGACCTACCAATCCCTAAGGGCTCAAAGTAGATGCATACCTAATTCTCTGGGCAGTACTTTGAAAATGTGTCCCAAAGTATGTGAAGTCAGAGGGGTGCGATATTGCACTTCTTACCATAGTTATATATTCAATGCAAAATATTGCCCTCAATTCACACAGCTACCTCCCATTGACATCAGTGGAAGTTATGAGCCTGACTTGAATGCAGTATAAAGGTTGCAGTATAGTATGCAATGCTCAGACTAAGCCTGTTTAATATGGGTATGAACACACAGCAGTTACGCAGTTGTCTCGAACATGACGAAAGTATCGAAGGTGAACGTTTTTTTGTAGACATGGTTTATATTTTGTGACATACGCATGCTGACATTTTCCTGAATCTTAAGCATAACAGCTCTTTATTTGTGGGTTTAGAGCTCTCCTCTGTGAATGGAAACATTAGCTACTGGTAAAAATATTCATGTACTCTTTGTCATGCTGTTTTTATGGATGGAAATTCCATCTGTATCTTGATCATGAACTGACAAGTAAAATAATCTTTGGTCTTGAATGTTAGTCACATTTTCCCTGATGCCTTTCATAGAACTAGTGGCACACGTGTATTTGATTCTCTGTAAATATTCAACTGTACCTTTATCAGATGCTATTATTTGGAGCAACCATAGGTACTTATAACTTTTTAACCATGGGGCTAAAATTTCTCAGGCTTACTACACATGTACACTGTGACTTTAACCAGAGCTTGTTTTAGGTGTATTCACCTTAAGGCTGATTTGAGCAGAACTGTGACATTATCCAGAGTACAATCTAGACTGATGGACAGCTGTGTTCTCTCAATTCTCCAACCTGGGGTGCCTTTTACACTGCTTCGCTGTGAAAACCACCACTCATAGTCTGCTCACACACAGCCTTCAGCATGTAAATCACTCCCAGCTATACTGTATGAGTGCTATTGCTGGCCACTCATGTATTACACTGCAGGGCAATACCAGCAACTGCCAGTTCCAGACTTTCCCCCAGAAATCTGTGTCTTGTACTGCCCAGCACTCTCCTGGACAATACAAGCTCATATAAAACCCATCATTTTATTAATAGAAAATGATATGAGCAAATCCTCTTATCTCAAATGACGTTTCCCAAGCACTTCAATTTAAATTTTAGGTTTAGATAAAACAATAAAACAAGTTTATTAATTACAGAAAGATTTTAAGTGATTCCAAGGAATGAGGCATAGAAGTCAGAATGGGTTACACAGAAATAAAAGGCAAAATGCAACTAATACCTAACTCAACAAGCTAAATGAATTCAAAGCAAAGGTCTCACCACAAGTTCCAACAGTCTTCCTGGCTGAATCCTTCAGTCAGGATCTCCCACCACTCCAATACTGCTTTCTTTCTTCTTCAAGTGTTGTTGATGCTGTTGGTAGAAAAAAAGGGAGAGATGATTTGGGCCCTTGTTCTGTCCTTTTATAGCCTTTTCTCTTGAGCAAGAATCATCTCCAGTTGATATTCAGGAGACAGAAAGCTCTATGTGGACAGCAACCTTAAGCTACTTCTTTGTCAAAATGTAGATTCCCCCTTCCCCCACATCCTCTCTCCTGGAGAAGAATGGTCACTTAATCAAGTGATGGGCCATTTGATCTTCTTAACATCTTGCTGAGGCATTGTCGCTGGTAAACTAGTTTGTGACTGTCCTCCAGAACATGTTGGAGAATAGCCCAGTAATGTCATACAATAGAATCTTTTACAAGTACAATAATGATCAGCAGTATTCACGAGTAATGATCATGAATATTCAAATGATATATAATTTGTACAAAATTTATCATAATTCTATGAACATAAGAACAGCCATACTGGGTCAGGCCAATGGTCCATCTAGCCCAGTATCTTGTTTTCCGACAATGGCCAATGCCAGGTGCCCCAGAAGGAATGCACAGAACAGGTAATCATCAAGTAATTATGAAAGGGATGAAGGAGTACAGACCATCACAATAACAAATAGAGAGTTTGGATATCCTTTTAAGGAACAAACCTATAAAAATTAGGCTTTCCAGTTTTAATTATAGTTTTTTAAGTTACTGCATCAATATGTTTTTGTGTGCAGATCTTATTGTCTAATTTTCCTCCAATTAATATTATTAGTGAAGTACAACTATTGCTCAAAGAAAAATTACAGGATATGATGTATCTGATACACTGAAATCACCAATGTGCATGCTTTTTTCTGGAAGGCCAATAAATGATTGCTGCTGTAAATATTTATCACTTATGTAATATTGTTCTTCCAGGTATTCAGACCACCTTTATGTGACATAAAACAAAGCAATGATGTGTATCATAGCACTAAATCTGAATGGTTTAACATTTACATACGTTTTACAGGATATTACAGTAACTATCTAATTTTATGTAGAGTATCTATTGGTTAACAAGAGTTGGAGGTGGTATATGTAGCTTTCCAAGATGATTGGTTGTTGTCACTCTCTGAAGCCCTTTTAAAGTTTCCATGTTTGTTTTTGTCCTTCTCTGCATTACAAAAACAATGTACCCACCTCAACCTTCACGCAATGGGGTCTTCTGTCCAGCTACCTAGAAGAAAAGCAGCATTGCCTCTTTAAGAGCTCCTTTTGGCAGCTATCCAGTGCAGGCACTCTGTGTGGAAAGGTTACAGTTATCAGATCACATAGATTGGAAAAGGCTTTGAAAGAAAGTATCCTTAAGGGAGCTGAGGGGGGAGAATCCTAGGACTTGTACAGCATGAAGCCCAGGGCCCTTCTTTTCCTAGCCATCTTCAAGGAATTTGAGGAAGGGGGTTTAGGGCTCCTATATCCGCCCTCCTCCTTTTATAGTCCCCTTTCACCTCATGCAAGCTGGGTCCTGGTTGGGGATTATTTGGAAATGATTAAGGAATGCATGATGACCGGAACTATACTATTGGTTGCTGGGTACTCCCAGATATTTTAAGTGAATAAAGTTTCAGCCTAATTAAATCACATCCATTGCTTCCTGTCTGTCTTGCGGCATGGCCAGACAATATCAGTGAGGGCAATTCAGCTATTCTTACCCGGAAAGATACAGTCAAGCGTCACTCTATAAACCTTACAGTTACCATTGAAGGTATTACATCATTCCACTATTACATCATTATAGGTGTTCAGACTGTCATTAAAGCTGATGTTTGAGTTCATTTTTCACCCTGGTATTATTCACATCGTAGAATTTCAGAAAATTCATGTCAGGAGGTTGTTTTGTTGAGATGGTATGGTTGGAATTACAATTGAAGGAGGGAGGGGAAAGAATGCTTAGTTAAGCCGCACAATTATTTCTTCTAGGTGTGCTTATACCAGTGAAATTTGCTGTTAGGGTCATTGGTGAGCCATTCGGGCATTCCAGAGATGTGCTGATAGGCAGTAGATGTCACTGATTACTACCCATTGCACCAATATGCCTTTATCAAGTGGAAAATATTTTTCACTTGTTTAATTCACTACAGTATTCCTATTTCTCTCTCTCTCTCTCTCTCTCTCACACACACACACACACACAGGCTGTCTGGACAGAATGTTTTGTCCTACCTTTTTATTAGTTATAACCCCGTACATCTGTAATGTAGTTCTTCAAACAGTTTGTATTAGCTATAGTACTCATCTGTCTCCGTTGCAAATTCCATAATGTCTGGGATGTTTAGGAAGAAAGGGAAGTTTATACTTTGCTAAATAAGGCTGATTCTACCTGGAGTGCAATGTCCTCTGGACAGATTAATGTCTCTGTTCTTTTTTTAACACACACATTTATTAGCGTTTATGTATCCTGGAGAACATTTGGAGATTAGCATATAAAGCAGAACTGCACTGGAAGCGTAACACCTACTATAGGGCTCGCTTCTAAGAGGATGTAAACCTAAACTGCGTGCAAGTCTCATCACATCTGGCATTTGATTGTTTAATTGGTGCTGGTGCGCACATGAAAGAAGTGCCGTGGTCTACTTAATGGCATCATCCCAGTTGTTGGTCTTTCATCCTGTTTTAGCAATATGTTTAAGATGAAATCCTGACCTCATTAAAGTTAATGGGAGCTTTGCCATTGACTTCAGTAGGGCCAGACTTTCACCTTTGGTTAGCAAAGGACGTCATTTGCACCTGAAATAACATCTATAATTTGGTGCATGTTTCCCATCAAACCTCTTGCCTCACTGTACTGTTCACAATCAGTGAAAAATGGTTAATAGAGATTCCCCCCCTCCCCCCCAATTGAGCTGACGCATTTGAAACACACAGGCCACCATGGCTCGAAGACATGTCATATTGCCAGCTTGAAGAGAGTTAAGGCTAAATAATATTTGACCGGACACAAAAGACGTTTTGGTTTGCTGAGCCAGCATAAGTAGATGCCTTTTACCAAGCATTAAAACACCAGAAATTGCAGTGTATATTCTTAAATGAGCACAAACAAGCATCCCAATCAAGGAGCGGTCCTTGCATTAATTTTTAATTTAGTTTCCAGGTACATTATTCTCCTTACTAAGATACTGAAAGCTTACCGGTACTTTATTTTAAAATTGACTGTAGTCTGCAGCTCCCTGCAGTACAGAGCCCTGTCTTCCAAAATGGAGTCTGACCATTGATCTCCATGGCCACATCCAGCATTCTTACTTAACAGAAGCTGCTACGAAACTCAATCCGATTACGCAGATTTCTCTTGTAAATACAGCCCATGTAAGTGAGGGATGGGCCAGAATTGTGCTTCAAACTAGTGCTTTGTATATTTCATTAAACAGTTTTCAAAAATGATTTATTTACTGAAACACAAAAGCCTGAATTTGTCAAGCAATTCTGCAGTTTAAGTGTGTGCACATTTTTGCATAAAAATCCCCTCACAATTGCATTTTTGTACAGAGTTATACATTCAGGTCAGGTTCATGCAAGTGTGCCCGCTCTTTGATGAACATCTGGTGGGTACTTTGGACCAAAATGAAGTTGTGATAACAATTACTGCACTGTGCTTTCTGTACATGAACAATAGTGCCATAATTAATCACCCAAAATAAATAGCTAGGTTATTCCTATTGGCCAGCTATTTTGGACTAAACAGAAAAATACAGTTTCAGGTCACCCAGAACATTGAATGAAATTGTGTCAATTTCTGCAAATTGTTTCAGTCAAAACAATAAAAGGGAAAAAAACAAGTGTTGTGACACTTTGTTTTGACATTATCAAAATGAGACATTTTGATTTTGCAAACTAGATTTGCAAGGGGATTTAGGCACCATTCACAAAACCACCAGAAAGGAGGTGCCCCCCTTTGCCTCCCATAATTAGGGGGTTCATCTGGGATGTTAGAAATCCAGGTTTGACTCTTGGCTCTGGTGGGATTAAACCCTTTAATTCAGAAATAATTAAAAATCTTCTCAAATGTCATACAGGGCTCCTAGTATTTCAAATTTTCAGAGGGCAAACTTCAAGAACAATTTTTTTTTCTGCCTTTCCAAAATTACCAACAACCTCCTCACCATTGGTTAGCTAACTATGACCCTGGACATTTGTGCCATTTCTGTGGCAAGGTCTGCAGATGAAAGGAAAGATTGCAGCCTCCTAGCCAGATGCAGATGGGCCTTGACTGCTTCTGCTCTGTGGACTCCCATACTCTTGAAATCAATTGATCCTTTCTTTCTGTGTGGCCTGTATGACATGAGAATCACATCCAAAGTATAACAGCTGATTCCTGGTGGTCTGAACTGAACCATTTCAGATATTCACCAGTCACTTATTCTGCTCTCTAAGTTCTTGGTCACCATAAGCAATATTTCTCCTCAGCTGAGTCACTCTGAAGAGTTTTGTAACACCTGAGAATACCAATCCCACATCACAGCCAGTCATAAAATCTTTGGGTGCAATCCTGATTCCTTTGATGTCAGCAGTAATATTCCTACTGCTGTTCCTGACAGAACAAGGAGCAATGGTCTCAAGTTGCAGTGGGGGAGGTCCAGGTTGGATATCAGGAAAAACTATTTCACTAGGAGGGTGGTGAAACACTGGAATGCGTTACCTAGGGAGGTGGTGGAGTCTCCTTCCTTGGAGGTTTTTAAGGCCCGGCTTGACAAAGCCCTGGCTGGGATGATTTAGCTGGGAATTGGTCCTGCTTTGAACAGGGGGTTGGACTAGATGACCTCTTGAGGTCCCTTCCAACTCTGATATTCTATGATTCTATGATTCTACTTATGTTAATGGGACCAGAATTCCCCCATTTATCTTCATAAAAATGATGGTTGCTGCCACATAATTAGAATTTTATAATACCAAACATGACATGATTTTTGATTACTTGATGTAAGCAGCCTATTTTATGTTTATTTTGAATTGATCTTCTTAGTATGGGGTGCTTGCCAATGCAGTGTTAGTTCAGATGTCATGCTTCCAGTGTCCCTACTTGTGAGGACTTGGAGAAAAAGGTGTAGTCATTGGCAGAACCAGGAGAAAATCCCCTTTCATAGTGTTATGGAAATGTGGGATGTTTTTGCTCATTCAAATCAATTTTTTTTTCTTTTTTTTTCTTCTTGGAACTGAGGGAAAACTGGGGGAAACTATCAGGATTCAGCTCCTGCCTGTTTCCCTGAAAAGAAAGAGACACTTTTTGTTTTCAATGGTGGGGGGAAAAGGCCCCCCTGGACCACTACCTTCCTAACTTGGGAGCCAAAAGAGACGGGGAAAGGAGGAGACAGTGGGAGAGGGGGGACAAAAGTGAAATGTCATTATTTACAGATATGTAAAGTAGTCATATGGGCATGTGGCATGTACTGTATAACCACTGGAAGACATAGTCCTTGCCTTCAGGAGCTTATGGTCTAATTAAAGACAAGGTGTGAGAAGGAACTGTGACTAAGAATGGTAGGGAGGAGCAGGGCAACATTGACAAGTTCATAAAGTTACATAGGGAAGCTGAGATTGAAAGACTCCCATTGACTTCAATGGTCTTTGCATCAGGTCCTATGGCATGACTTCATGGCTCCAAGTCATTCAAAGGTGTTTTGGTGGAGGTATTATTCCCTCTCCCCCGCCCCCATCTATCAATTTCAGATTATATTTGTGTGGGTGTCACAGTAGAAATGTGCTACAGGACGAAACTTTTAGTGGTTGGGTGTGACAGCACTGAGAACCCATCTACAGGTTGGTGAAAGGCTATTATAGCTGCTAGATGGACCCTAGGGCTAGGTCTATACTACCCGCCTGAATCGGCGGGTAGAAATCGACCTCTCGGGGATCGATATATCGCGTCCCGTCGGGACGCGACAATCGATCCCCGAATCGGCGCTCTAACTCCACCAGTGGAGGTGGTAGTAAGCGCCGCCGACAAAAAGCCCCAGAAGTCGATTTTGCCGCCGTCCTCACAACGGGGTAAGTCGGCTGCAATACGTCGAATTCAGCTATGCTATTCACGTAGCTGAATTTGCGTATCTTAAATCGACTCCCCCTGGTAGTGTAGATGTACCCTAAGAGAGTTTACGGATAATCCTGACTTTTTAAGATTCAAAGCATAGTCTATGTGGGAGAGTCACAGATGTTGGGGAGATTTGTTGGGATGTGCACCAAATCTGAAACCTGGACCATTTCTGCAGTAGGTCCACAGTGTGGCAGTCTTTCTATGTGTAATAGATCCTCTTGTACTTCCCTTGAAAAGGAGCTTTCTTGAGGTTGGAAGTAAGCAGGAGCCATGCCTGGAGATGGAGAATCCCCAAGATGGGATGTAGAGTACATCCTTTGTTCTGTGAAAGAAGGTGCGAAATGATCAGGAGGGAGATTGGTGGGCACACTGTGAGCTGTGACAAGTAAGGTACCACATCTGTCTCGGTGAAGTAGGAGCAATCAGAAAGATGTGGGCTCCGTGCCTCTTTATTTTCAGCAGGACCTTCAACAAAAGGGAAAACTGAGGGAAGACATAGAGACGGTCCTTGTGCCATGGGAGGAGGAGAGCATTGCCCATGGAATGTCCCATCCCTGCTCTGGAGCAGTAGCATGGACATTTCTTGTTTAGGTAAGTGGTGAACAGGTCTGTGGAAGGTGTTCCCCATTGTCTGAATAGGTTGTGAAGTACTGACGGTTGTATCTCCCACTCATGGTCGTGTGGAAATTTCAGACTGAGACTGTCGACTATCGAGTTTTGTGTACTCAGAAGATAAGCCGCAGACTGTGTAATGTTGTGGAAGATGCACAAATTCCATAACCTCATCATCTCCACCCATAGGGAGGGTGACCTGCCTCCCGCATGCCGACTGATGTAGTCCATACAGGCTATGTTGTCTATTAGGATGTGTGTGATGCTGTGATCAGCGGGAGGAAAAGAATGCAGGTGTTCCTAACGACTCCCAGCTCAAGGAGACTGATGTGAAGGGTTATCTCCACGGACAACCATTTGCCTTGCATCATGAGATCATTTAGATGAGTACCTCACCCTATGAGTGAAGCGTCGGCGGTGAGGAGCAATGACAATGATGTTTGCAAGAAGGAGGTTCCTTTGCAAATATTGGCTGGGTTCTTCCACCAGTCTAAGGAGTTTTTGATCCTGGTGGGTAGTGATGGGTTTTGTACAACCTGTCCTTGTTTGGTCTGTAAATGGAGCTGAACCATATTTGGAGGAATTGTATGTGAAATCTGGCATGCGGTATTATCGCCGTGTCATATGTCCCAAGAGTTGGAGGCAAAGCCCAGAAGGTATTTGTGTGCTGCTCTGAACGATGTCTTTGGGTGTGACTAAGGATAGGAACCTGTGTTGAGGTAGGAGTGCTCTGTCCTGTAGAGTGTCGAGGTCGGTCCCTATGAATTCCAGGTGTTGCACGGGAGTGAGGACTGACTTCTGGGTATTTATCTGTAGACCCAGTTCTGTAAACAAGTGTACCGTAGTGTCAGTGACACTGGAGAGATCGGGCTTTGAGGAGACAATCGTCCAGGTATGGGAAAATCATTATCCCTTGAGATCTTAAATGAGTGGCTACCACTGAGAGAACCTTCGAAAATATTCTCAGGGCTGACGATAGCCTGAAAGGGAGCATTCTCTATTGGTAGTGGTCATGTCTCAGAGTGAATCTCAGAAATCATCTGTAAGCTGGTAGTATTGAGATATGAAAGTAGGCATCCTGGAGGTCGAGGGCTGAACACCAGTCTCCCTTTTCCAGTTCTGGAATAATCGTCAATAAGGTCACCATCTTGAACTTTTGAGTCTTGTCAAACTTGTTGAGAGCACTGAGATGTAGCATGGGTCTCCAACCTCTCTTCCTTTTGGGTATTAGAAAATAATGAGAGTAGAACACCTTGCCTCGTATGTGTTGAGGTACTGGTTCTATGGCTCCTAGCTGTAGCAGGTGATCTATCTCTTGCCGTAGTAAGCACTCATGAGAAGGGTCACTGAAGAGGGATGGGGAAGGGTGTTGTGGAGTGGGTAGGGAGGTAAAATGAATGGAGTACCCAATTCGGACAATCTCTAGGTTCGATGTTATACATTCCCAGGCATGGTGTGGAATGATGGTCGGCTGTATCAGTCAGGGGAAGTGGTCAAATAGCGCCTCTACCTGCCCATCAAAAGTGATGTTTAGACATAGAGGGCTGGGACAATGATTGTAGGCCAGATGGTTTGTGTTTAGGGAATTTTTCTTTCTTTCTTTGTAGCTTGAAGATGTGTTGAGGTTGGTACTGAGATGCATGTGTTCTGTGCTGGAAATGTGGATTAAATCATCTCTTTTTTCCTGGTGCAAAGATATCCAATGACAGAAGGGTATCTCTGGAATCCTTAAGGGTGTGAAGGGAGGCATCAGTCTTCTTGGCAAAGAGCTTTGTGCCCTCAAAGGGAAGATCCTCAACTGTGGACTGCATCTCTTTTGGGAGTCCCGACAAATGAAGTCATGATGCTTGTCACATCACTACAGCTGTGGAGATGGATGTAGGTGCCGTGTCAGGCACATCGAGGGCAGATTGCAGCAATGTTTTTGCCACTAATTGGCTCTCCTGGATAATGGCCTTAAAGGAGTCATGCTGTGCCTCGGCAACTTTTCAATAAAGTCATTCAGTTTACAGTAATATATATAGTCATATTTTGCCATGAGGGCTTGGTGGTTGGCGATACAGAATTGTAGAGTGGCCAAGGAGTATGCTTTTCTGCTGAAAATATCAAGATGCTTCCAATCCCTGTCATAGGGAGTAGCCCTTGACTGGTGTTGTCACTTCCACCAGGATGGAATTGGGTGGCAGCTGGGAAAATAGGAATTCAGATTCCTTGGCAGGGATGCAGTATTTTTTGTCCACTCACTTGCAGGTTGGCACCACTGATAGTGGGGTTTGCCACACAGTCTTTGCCGGATCTAAACCATCCTCATTAATTGAGATAGCGATCTTTGAGAACAAAGAGTGGAGGATATCAAGGAGCTGCTGGTGGGCATCTGACATTCTCCAATGGTATCTGGAGGGTGTCTGTCACCTTTTTCGCCAGCTCCATGAAAAAATGAAAGTTTCTGCCAAAGATGGTGGGGGTGGCATGATGACTTATCTGGAGAAGAGGAGGAAAAGGTCCTCTGTGTCACTTCCTCCTCAGTACCAGCTTCCTGTTCCTTTATGTCTTTAGGATCCTGCTGCCAAGGGGGTGTGCCTGGAGGATTCTAGGGCAAGGCTCCAAGCTTGAGAGGTATGCTGTCAGTGTGCCTCCCAAGGGTCCCAGTATGGCTAGTGGTGTGACATATAGCCCAGTTATGGCACCAATGGGTGACCATACCAAGATGGTGATGGTGGTGGGGCCATCTGTGGGTACATCCTTGGGCCTTGCTGGTAGTGAGCACTATATGGAGCTTGGAAGGAGTACTGTGACACTATCTCCTCTGGCTCACTGTCTGAATCCTTGCTAGAGAATGGAGGGGGCATGGCATGGCAGCGGTGATACTTCCCGTGCTTAGTACAGAAGTCTCAGTACCAAGAGGTGGGGACTCAGGTGCATCCAGCATGCAGAGGTCTCTGGAATGGCGGGATTCTGCTGGTACCAATCGTCCTGGCGTTGGTAGCTGTGCCAGTGGGGATGGAGACTTTGTCCTCACTAGTCTCTCAGGTACTGGGCAAACTGTTGCTGTGGTAAGATAGAGGACTCATCTACTAGAAGCATCTTTTCAGAGTGTTTACTCTTGACCTTCAGTACAGATGACTTGGTGCCCAGGCCCACCGCGTCTGTGAGCCTGTCAGCAGTACTGGTAGCCATTAGTCTTCATGAGGCTTGGGTGCCACACTGAGGTGGTCTTAGTGCTGGCGGTGCTGGAGCTACTGAGCGAGATGGTGATTGTTTATGGATATCTCGGGGCTCACTAACGAGACTTTCCACTTTCTTCTTAGATGATTTGTGAGAAAGGTCTGCAGCATGTTTCCTCAACCCACATCGCTTATATGTAAAAGGTTGTGGGGAAGACTCATGTCTACTAGATAACTGGGGCTGGAGAGCTGCCTCCATGAAGATGATCTTCTGGCAGAGCTCTCTGTCTTTGCAAGAACTTGGCTGGAGTTGTTGGCAAAGACCACACACTTATGTGACCTTCCCCAAGGCAGCAAATATACTGAGAGTGCATATCCACAACTGGGATTGACAGTTTACAGGTGTGGCACTTCTTGAAGCCCAATGAACTGGGCATAACCTGTGGAGGAGGTGGTTTCCTGGTGTGGGGAAAAGGGTGGGAAGAATATTAAGTATGTTTCTCTTTTTTTTCTTCTTCTTTTTTATTTTAAGGGTAAAATAAGAAAGGAGGAAAGAAAAAACTACAGCTAGAACTATAACTAAGAGACTAATTATAACTTTGCAAAAAACAAGAGAACAATAGTTTTAACGGACTGCTAATGGCTCCGTCTCCAGCCAGAGGCAGTTGAGAAGGAACTGAGAGGGATTAGCACAAGGAGAGACAATGCACATGTGAGCCTAACAGACACTGCTACCAAAGTTCTCCAATCAGCAGCTCAGGGACGCAAGCACACCTAAAGTAGATCACCCATAGGAACACTACTTGAAGAATCAGGAAGATGTTTGCTGAAGAAAGGAGGGACGAAGCTTGCTTTTTTGGTGGTGAAGAGAGGACAGGGAACATGATGAAGAGAACAGTGAGGACTACTAGATTTGTGAAGGGCCTTGAAAATGAGAACAAGAAGCTAGATCTTGAAGTGGACAATGGAGAGTCAGTCGAGGAATTCCGAGAGGGTCAAATTTGATATAGTCCAAGTGGCAAGCTAGGAAAATTATCTTAGTCCAGCTGCAAATTTGCTAATTGGAAATGGTGACATTTTGTTTCTTGAAGGGATACCAATTTCCATACTAAGACACTCACAACTAGTGACAGTTTTATTGGGACACTGCCCTTTAATGGAAAAAATAATAATAAATTAATTAAACAAACATGATATTCTTTCATGTCAATGCTGTGGGCTTTCACAATTGCTAATTTAATAGCCTGGTGCTTCTTTACCCTGGCATGTCTGGCTCAAGGTTTTTTGTCTCAGTAGTTGAACTCTCTCTTCCCAAAGGAAGAATAAAGTTACTGTGGTGAAAAGTTGTTGTGTTCTGTAATTTAAAACACAGTTCTTCAAAATATACCCAATCAAAAATAATGTAAATCTGGAAGCATGAAAAATATATAAATGAGATATAAAACAGTGAATATGGTTTCAATTATTAACAAGGAAATTGCATGATGGTTTGTTGGATTTTTTTTGCAGGGGAGGGTGAGGGGTGTATTTAGTAAACTATGGGTTACCATAATTTTCCACCACCAGACTGTAATTTCTGGGAGTATAACAACATGATCGAGGTTTTAGAAACACATGAGATGAACAGATAAGCTAAAATAAAAGGTGTAGGGCCCTGGTTCTCCACTGCCTGGCACCTTGCGATCACTTATGCTTGTGCAAGGAATAATCAGGGCCACATCAAGACACTCACAAATAGTAGCAGTTCTTTAGGGACACCATTCTTCAATGGAAAAATTAATAAATTAACACACAAAGAAACTTACATCTTCTCTCTGTCAGGCACTAAGATGGCTCTGGGCATAGTCATCTGGCAACTCCATGAGCTCAACTGGGCCCATAAGCTCTCACTAAGTGACTGTACTCCAAGATTGTACAGAAAAGCCAGCAGACCATCATTTAAGCCTTGTAGCAGTAGCAGCACAGCAGCTGTTCAATGCATTCCATGTCTATAGCCGTGCCAGACTTGCTTCCTGTACTGGTCCTTGCTCCAGCCTGGTCCCACTTCAGCCCCAGTCTCTACCTTCCTCTGAACCCCCTGTCTCCTGACTTCTGACTCCGACCATTGGCTTGTCTCACAATCACAACTCTGGTTCTGCAGTCCAGCTCTGTTCTAACCACTAGGCATGACTCCTCTGTCAACCACTAGATGGCACCACCATGGCAGAGTCTGTACATTGCTGGCACATGCCCCTCTGCCATGTACATTGACCAAACCGGACAGTCTCTATGCAAAAGAATAAATGGACACAAATCAGACATCAAGAACTGTAACATTCAAAAACCAGTAGGAGAACACTTCAATCTCCCTGGACATTCAATAACAGACTTAAAAGTGGTCATTCTTCAACAACAAAAACCTTCAAAAACAGACTTCAACGAGTCTGCAGAACTGGAATTAATTTGCAAACTCGACACCATCAAATTAGGCCTGAATAAAGACTGGGAGTGGCTGGGTCACTACAAAAAATAATTTTCCCTCTGTTGATACTCGCACCTTCTTGTCAACTGTTGGGAATGGGCCACATCCACCCTAATTGAATTGGCCTCATTAGCACTGACCCACCACTTGGTAAGGCAACTCCCATCTTTTCATGTGCTGTATATTTATACCTGCCTACTTTTTTTCACAACATGCCTCTGATGAAGTGGGTTATAGCCCATGAAAGCTTATGCCCAAATAAATTTGTTAGTCTCTAAGATGCCACAAGGACTCCACACTGAATTATGTGAAACAAATCATTCCTCAACTGAGGTTAAGAGTAGTCCTTTTTCCATCACATGAATTCCAGTAATAATGCACTTGGGCCTTTAAATTCGGAGTTATTGGGGTCAGTGACTATTTCTGCAAAGTGCTGTAGATGAGCTATCCTTGTAGCAGAACACTCTTGCAAAGGACCAGATCCTGCCATCTTGAACTCAAAAATCCTACTGATTTCTGTACTCATTGTGCTTGAAAAAGATCTGCAGGCTTTAGCCCCTTTTAAATAAAGTAATGTGTGTGTGCTTGGCCTCCGAGTACAATAACTGTAGGCCTTAAAGGTAAATAATTAACTAACACACACACACACACACACCCCGCGGGTAAAATAAAGCCAATTTCTAATTTGTTTTTAATTTTTACATTTCTTTTAGATTCGACTGGCTTTTTTATAGAACAAAAGCAACTTTCTACAGACATCACAGACTTCAGTCAATGTTTAACGATACTTGGCATGAATATAATCAATGAAGAATTATATTGAGTTTAAATTAGATTTCCTTTCCTTTTAGAAAGCAAGTCACGCAGTTGCAGGGATTGGTTATTGAGAGATTTTGTTTTTAAAAGATAGATAAGAAAAACAATCCTTCCATTTATTTTCATTGGACTCACCAGAATTCCATAGATTCCATTGGCATTCCATATAAATGAATACTTGTCCATCAAGATCTAAAATAAAATACGTGAAGACAGACTGCTCACCATGTATCATTGTATTTTCACTGGAAGAGTCAAAAGTTATTTCATTAACTTGTCTTCTTTTGGATTGTGCCCTCTGCCTTAGGTCATTTTCTAATTCAAGGAAAGGAGCTTTTTCAAGACTATGGCGCAGAAATGTTTGTGATTAGCCTGGCTATCGCTTAGGCTTTTTCCTAGTATCCTGGCTACTGGAAAAGGAAAGAAGTACTTCATCTTTACTCTGGTAGGTGCAGTAGCCACTGGTTGATTTCTTTTTCTTTCAAAAACATTGTAACATATCTCTGTTCTCTCATTGTTCAGTGTTTCAGCCTAGTACAAGGTATTGGGTATTCTCCAGCAGGAAGATGAACAAGCACTCTTTAAGAAAGAGGCATGCTGAGAACACTCTTTCCAGGGTGTTGTTGCTCCTTGAGCCTATGCAGATAGCTAAAATGTGGAGCCTTGCAGGGTTCTTTCTGTTTGGATGAGAAATCAGTGAGAGAAGTCAGCTGTATTTTTGGCATAGTCTCTTTTTTATGCACAAAAATGTGCAGAGAGTCTGACTCCTGTTTCCCTGAACACAGTGGAAATAAACAACAGCAGACAGTTTCCTTGCTTAGAAATCCCCTAAACTGCTATTCCTGCTTGCTCTGTGCTCAAGAAGCTCTGTCTCAGATCACATACACACCTTTACCAAGTAGGCCCACCTTTTAGTGTAGGTACATCTCACCTCACATACTGACTGCACCTGAAGTGCATGCAAATAATTCCCATTGATTACTGCCAGTTCCAAAGGAACAGATAGAAGGTGGCATGGGCAAGATTTCCCCCCCATGTTTTTCCTTCAATAGTGTTAGATGGAATTCTGTGGGTGAGATGAATGGGCTGTAAAAAGAGGTGAAGAGCTTATACATGTCAGCAACCATGGAGCTGGCAGGGTAAAGGTGTGTCTATTAACAGGGCATTTTGGGGTATTGGTGAAAGAAGATACAGTTACGGTTGTATGGGCAATCTTAACTGTGCATTGCTTGGTTTTCAAAAGTGAGTTTTGCTCAGCTCAGTGTTTTGCAACATACCACCAACCAACCCGAACTCTGCATTAATTTCATATTTTTCTCATTGAATTTCCTAGTTTTTTTTTTTTTTTAAACAGGAAATGATATGTTGTTGGTAAGAGTCATTTAGGCAGTTGCACGTGTTCTGCAATTTGCATACCAAGCCAGTCAGTCCCCATCCCCAGCCCTATCAGCTTGGCCCCATTAGCCCTGCTTCAGTACACCTCCCCAGCTACACCCCAGCTCATTCACTGCATTCCCCTCTCTAACATGTCCTCCCTCCCTCCCACTCCAAGCACAGAACATGTCTCCCTGAATTTTTCACTCCCTGGTATACTAATGTTTCTATTGCCATTAATTCCCCTCCACTCTGCCCTGAATAATCTGACTCACATGCAGTACCTGGAGCATAGGACAATTGTGTAACAATGGAATTGTGTTCCTGATCATGTTTCAGAATGGTTCTAGGGAGGAGTTTCTGGCAGGGCCAGTGAGAGAAATCACAGACCGCGTCTCTGTTCCAAAATACTGACAGTTTTCTTTGAGAAAAAGATTCTCTGATCCTTGTCCAAGAGCTGTAGCCCATCTCCGAGAAACAGCGAATGTTAGACCTTGTAATGTTTCTATCTATGCCATACAGCACCCATTTTCTGGTCAGCCACAAACCCTCCAATTTACTACTGATGTTCTTCTAACTCTTATTAATAGCTTCCATATTGTCTCAATTGTAGCAATTTTCAGACGCTCAGCCAAATCAGGGGAAACTATCACAGCTCCTGGACACAAATCTCTGATACAGGCCAAATCTGCTCTCATACATTTTGTGAGTCGTACACTAGACCTAAGGCCCAGATCATTTCCGCACAAGTGAATCACCACAACGTCTGCATAGCCTTGAATAGATTTAAGAGAGGGCAAAATTACACTAGTCACAAAATACAGGTTCATCACTAAGGCTAAGATTATGTGACGGAGGTCATGGAATCTGTGACTTCCAGTGACCTTCATTACAGTGGGGGCCCCGCAGCTGACCAGCCTCCGCGGGCGGCACTCGACCCTCCTGCCGTTGCGCAGCGGCGACCCCTGAGCTGCCCAGCCACCACCACTGGCAGGGGGCCCCCCTGCAGCTGCTCAGCCACCGCGAGCAGCGGCCACCCCCACCCCCCGCAGGTCCCAGCTGGCAGTGGCAGAGGGACCCCAGAGCTGCTCAGCGCTGGCAGGGGGCCCCCCGAAGCTCTCAGCCCCGCAGGGCGGCAGAGGCACCCCTCCCAGCCGCTGGAAAATGGGGTCCCTGCAGCTCCCAACCACTGCAGGTGGGGCAGGATGCTGGATTCTCCTCCCTCCCCATTTTGTCAGGGATGTTTTTAGTAAAAGTGAGGGACAGGTCACGGCTTCCGTGATTTTTTGTTTATTGCCCGTGACGTGTCCATGACTTTTACTAAAAATATCCATGACAAAATCGTAGCCTTATTCATCACTCAAACTAACTACTTTAGAAACGTATTCAGGTTCAGTTTGAGATTGGTTAGACACACACAGAGACATAAAAATCTTAATCAAGAGCCAACGCCATTCATAAATGAAATTTATCGAGCAGTAAATAGAATTTATCAAGCAATAAATGGATATAAAGTATACCGCAATTCACAAAGTTGACATTTTTCCAACATCATGGATTGATGAAAACAGAGATCAAACAGATCAGTCAGTGGAGGTCACTGTAAATGGTGATGATGGTTTTGGCTGTCACCTACTATGTCATTCCAATATCCCAACTGTAAACATAGATCCAGGAAGTTTTTGGAAATTGTAGGGGACAATGTCCTGGTGCAAGTGCTGGAGGAACCAACTAGGGGCAGAGCTCTTCTTGACCTGCTGCTCACAAACCAGGAAGAATTAGTAGGGGAAGCAAAAGTGGATGGGAATCTGGGAGGCAGTGACCATGAAATGGTCGAGTTCAGGATCCTGACACAAGGAAGAAAGGAGAGCATCAATATATGGACCCTGGACTTCAGAAAAGCAGACTTTGGCTCCCTCGGGGAACTGATGGGCGGGATCATTCACAGAGCTGTGGGGTGCAGGAAGGTTGGGGGGGCTTGGCAGCACTGGGAGTGCAGGGGGTTGTTGTGTACTGACAGAACTGTGGAGTGCAAGAAAGTTGGGGTGTAGTGGCAGAGTTGTGGGATGCAAGAAGATTGGGGTGCATTGGCAGACCTGTGGGGTGAAGAGAGGTTGGGGTGCATTGGCAGAGCTAGTGGGTGCCAGGCTTCCCACACCTGAGCACCCAAACGCTCTTCCCTCCCCTACCACCCATCTCCATTTATCTCCCTCCCCTTTCTACAGCCTCAAACCCCTCTACCCCCCATTCCCCAACTCCTCCACCCCCTAATATCCCCACCTCTACCAGGAAGCATTCACATGCCTAATTTCCCACCCCCAACCAGATACTTGCATTATATTGGCCTCAATATAAAATTGCCACCCATGACTCTCAAACTGTAGAAACCTCCAGCAACTCAGTCAAAACTCTTTTTGTTTGATATGGACATTTGTGATTAACTTATCCTTAGTGACAGTAATTGAATGGTGAACTCACAGTCATCAATTTCACTGAGCTCTGTGATTCATCCAGTCATTAGTACCTCTCAAAGTAGGTCTACGCAGCAAAAAAAAACAACAACAAAAAAACGTGGCTGGCCCGTGCCAATCTATGGGGGCTCACAGGGCTGAGGCTATGGGGCTGTTTCATTGCTGTGTTGACTTCTGGGCTTGGGCTAGAACCCAAGCTTTGGGACCCTCCCACCCCGCAAGGTCCTAGAGTCAAGGCTCCAGCCTGAGCCTGGAATTCTACACAGCTTCACAGCAATGAAACCACCCCACAGCCCAAGGCCTGTGAGCCGCAGCCAGATGGCATGAGCCATCTGCGGGGGTCTAGTTGCTGTGAAGACATATCTTCAGTTTAACAGTACAAGGCATTGGAAGGAAAGTGGAGAGGGGTTTTTTTTGGGGGGGGGGCAACGGGAAGAGCCTGAAACTCAGGAACCCCTTGGTCAAATGATCCTGAATTCAGATCAAGTCTATCCTGAGGTCCCCAGGGGGCATGCCACATTTCAAAACTATCCAAGTAATGGGATGATAGAAGATTTACAAGAGTCAAGCTTTAAATCATATGAAATGGTGGGAATGGAAACCATCTAAAAATGTACATTTTCTTAACTATCATTCTCAGTCTGGGTTCTGCAAAGATTTAGTGGGCAACATGCATTGCTTTAGATAAAACGTGACAGACTGAGACCATTTTGACCCACATCACATCAATAGTTTGATCTCTAGCCTTTTTGAACTCAGGTTTTATATCACTGCAACCGCAAGCATCCCAGTATCCCTACCCTACACCTACTGAGGGACAACAAATTTCAACGGGTTCTGACTAAGCATGTCTAGTTTAGAAAGGTCAATCTTTAAACAAAAGCCATGGTGAACCCCTAACTATCAGTAGGACTGCCTCGCTACTATAGTAATGGAGAAGGCTTCCATCCACAGACTGAAATTAAAACTCTACACTGCTATTATTAAAAAGCTGCCCTATGTATGTTGTGTTCACGGAAATACTTGGGGGTGACATCAAAGAACAAAAACATGAAAAAGCAAAGCCGTGGAGAAACCTGGTCCCCTACCACTGCTTTGTCCGTCCCTTCTCCCAAAGAAACCATAAAATAAAATACTTTATCATCTTTTTTTTTTAATCTTAAAAAAACACAACACACCAACTTTTTCACAACTCTACTGCAACAACAGACAGGATCTATGGTGAGGCCTAAAAATAACAAGAAAAATGTACTAAACCCCTGATCCTGCGACTAGGTCCACACTGACAAACCCTTAGCCATATGCAAAGTCCCACCGCAATCAATGGGATTCCGCATAGACACAAAGATTCCAAACACACTAATTCATTTGCAGAATGAGGGTCTTAGGAAATGAACTAATCAATACAAATCTAACATCCTAAAAATCCTAATACTAACCCTATTGCAGGGGATGGATTAAGTTTTGCATCCACTCGTGTCAGTGGAAAGAGAGGCCGTGACAGACATCTTTCCAGGGGTGCTGGAACTAGGAGTGCAGGGGATGCTCCTGCACCCCGTGGCTTGAAGTGGTTTCCATCATATACAGGGTTTACAGTTTGGTTCAAAGGCTCTCAGCACCCCCAGTGTACAAATTGTTCCAATGCCACTGCATCTTGCTTAATCTGCTCCCCATTGTAGGAAGTACTTATATCATCTAGGATTTGATGTCACTTCTACCACCATGTAATGGTTAATAAACCCTCAAAAGGCAGTTTGGCTAAGGAGAAGGTTCATGCAACTCATTAATTACAGGAGTACTCAGATCAGACTGAGTCTGATCCGGCTTCTGAAACCATATAGTTTAATAGTTTATATTAGGAATGCTCAGAAACATCACATATTCATTACTATAGTTATCTGCATATTAATGTTACACTGTTTGATTTGCCTAGTGACCCCCCATACCATAACTTATAAAACAAATACATATACATATCTGCACTGTGCCATGCTTCTAAAATATATTTTCTAGTGCTTTTTCAGGTTTACCACCATTCAGTTATGATCATTTAGTTGTAGATAATAATGTGGCAGAAGATTCAAGTGACTTACTGTAGGTTTTAGTTACTAGTGTTTTGTTCTTTGACCACTTTTCGAAAACTTACGTCTGTATCTATTTTCATAATTCAGATGTAGTCTAATAATCCTACGCAAGAGTTGTCATCAGCTGTGAAAAAACACCTAAACCAATTGGCTTCTAACAGGACTTACTCTATAATTATACAATACATATCAAAACCCAACAGCCCAATTTGAGAAGGAAGCTCCTGTCCTTTAGAAAATAAAAACATTAAACAGTGAAAGGTGTTGCATATAAAATCAAACATTTATGTGATTAATACTTTAGTTTTGTTCTTTTCAGTAAAATAAGCAAAGAAATTCCTTTGTGATGTTATAAAAGATTCCTTCCAGGCTCTTTAAATTTTTTAGCTGTTATACTACTGAAGGAGCAGCTTATAAACAGCCATATGATTTATATAGTTCCTTTGCAACTCGAGTAATAACCCTCCTTTGCATCAGAATTTCAGCACATTATTTTCACATATATTTGAGTCTTCTTATAAGCAAATATGGACATGCAGCCAACCGTTTCAACTAAAAAAACCCCCAAAACAAAACAAAAACACAAAAAAGTGACATGACTTTTCTGTAACATATAAAATTAAACATGCACAAACAAATGTGCTGCTATTGTTTTTCCATGTGTCAGATACCTGTTGTTGGGGATTTAGGAAAATATTTTCATGTTAGTAACCAAAGGTTAGTACAGGGCTGTCGCATCTTACGCACATTTAACATGCGCGATTTCAGCTTTACGCGGTTAGCAAAAACAAAACAAAAACAAAAAGAGAGAGAAAAATAACAATTTTAATACTGTACCTGTAGTGCGGGCGATTCCGCTCGCCATGAACTCAATGTAATTTTGAATATACGCAGTTTTCGCTGTTTGTGGTGATGGTGGCTGAGATTGGCTAATAGTACTATTCAATAAAACGGAAGACTATAAATTTTTTTTGGGGGGGGGGGAAGACAATTTACTGGTTGTATTAAAGACAAGAGTTATACATGTGAGGTCTGAATTGCTTGGGAAAAGGGACAGTGGGAAGTGATGGAGTCATAGGTTAGATTTATCTCTCTGAGTGTGTGTGTGTGTGTGTACCCATGTATGTGTATGAACACATGTATGTCATATTACATTCATTACCGGGTGTTCGTTATGCAACACAAGGACTGTAGTCTCGACAGCAACACACCTTGTGGGAGAGGACACCATTCTCAGGTAATGCATGGATTTTAATTTCTCCAGGAATGGTAGGTGTGCAACTGTTGCAACAACTACTCTGTGCACTGTTGGTCTCTGCCTCTAGCATTGTTCAGGTACCGCAGAGCACCATCCACAACCTCAGTTCGGGGCTACTTTTCAAAAGCTCCATTAGAAGTTTTTTTTTCATTTTACGGCGCAAGGAGCAAAAGCTGAGCATTCAGCCTGGCCTCCATTTTGAGAAAGGATTTGGAAATAGCACTTGTTTCTCGGGACTTATGGAAGTGTTCCAGAGAGTTATGGGTGCTCCCTGAAGGACTTTCTAAATATCCCACAAGCCATTGCTTCTAGAAGCTGTGCCAAGAACTGTGGGATAGACACCCAGACATCAGTGCAAGAGGGTGGTTCCGTGCAAACATGGGCATGGAGCAAACCTACATCCAAAGTACTTACATCACTATGGTCCCAGCTGTTGCTTAACCAGAGATTCAGATCTCCAGCAGACACAGCCCTACTGCACTTCATCACGCTCCTTTTCACTGTATAATTGAAACCCTAAAAATCATCCAATATCTAGTGCTCACAACACACAGAGACCAACTGAATTCCAGGGGAAGTGAGGAAGCAGCAGCTGCCCGGCCCATTTTAGGAGTGGGCTTTTACTGGTGAAGGACCATATGGGGAATGATGTAATTGGGTAGATAATTATTTTAGTGTGAAACAGAAAACCTCAGTGTGCTACTAATGATCAGCAGCCAAAACATATCAAACAAATGACCGATGCAGCAGAACTCTGGTCATAAAACGCATGTGTGCATCACTGTTATGGAATGTATGCCACTGACAAAACACCGACAACCAAAGAACACTCTATAACCCAATCTGGAGCAGAAAGAAAGTTGTGATTATTATGCTAACACTTTGGGCCAAAACTAGCGTGTTTGGTCTCTAGCTGAACAGTGCTACCAGCTGATTTTGACACAAGTAATTCCAGCAATGTGTTGACAAAAATCAACTGTGTTTTAAAGGGGCTTTGCCATTGAAGTCTAGTGGAACTTTGCCATTCAAATCAGCAGAAACGGGATTGGGCCCAAAATATAATTGTCTGACTTGCATTTTGCAACAACCAGCTAAATAATGGAAGCTGCACACAAATGCTAGTCTCTTATTTTGACAAATTTGGGGCATAAAAACAAAAGGTTTACAGTATTTAATACTAATGCAGACAGTTGCTGTGAAAAACAGAAGAACAAACATAATGTCCTTTTTAATACCAATCTCCTTTTGATTGCCCAGTAGTGCAATGATAAGAATTTGTTTAAAATTCTGTTTAACAACTCTAATCCATTGGTCAGTATGTGCTGTTTCCCTCTCCGCCAGCTCCTCAAAAGATGAGACTCTATTAGCTCTCAAGCAACAAGTCTAGTTCTTTAGCATAAATAGTAAAGATTCATGCTTTTAATCCTGGAGGTCTTCAGTTCAATCCCTCATGTTGGCCAAAATGGCAAGTATCACATCTGACCCCAGAACATTAAAGGGCTTTCTATTATGCTGGTCAATATAATCAGACTCATAGGAACACAGCTAACGAAGCAGATCGGACCAATCTATTATCCTGGTGCTGATAGTGGCCAGTAATGCATGTCTTCCAAGGAAGATGCAAGATCCCCAAATGGGCATTTGTGGAATAGCTTGGCCATAGTGGAAGTTTTTCCCTACCCCACTGAATTACAGGTTAGTTTTTGCTCTAAAACATAATACACCTCTACCCCGAGGTAACGCGACCCAATATAACATGAATACTGATCTAACACAGTAAAGCAGTGCTCCGGGAGGTGGGGGCAGGCTGCGCACTCCGGCGGATCAAAGCAAGTTTGATATAACGCGGTAAGATTTTTTTGGCTCCCGAGGACAGCGTCATATCAAGGTAGAGGTGTAGTTTCTCTCTCTTACAAGCCTTTTATTTTTTTAAAATAATCTTATCTAATGTAACTCTGGATGTCCTCATTATCCATATACATATTGTTTAATTGAAAGTTCAAGGCTGTAGCAAAGGGAAAACTGTAAACAAACATTTATGTCTGTAGGTTTTAGATCTAAATTTTAACCTCCTGTACCATCAAAAGGAGTTGAGAGCACTCAGAGATTTGCTACAATGGGCTCTAAAAATGCGATTTAATAGGGAACGTCCTCCACAAATCCACGATTATAAAACCTGCATTTTCTGCTCCCCCCACCCTCTGCCTATTTAGCTGTGCAGCAGCAGAGAAGTGACAAGCAGCATCTTCTAGAGCTATGCTGACATTAGATGACGTCACTTCAAGAATGTGTCTCCAGGATGAAATGTTATGGAAGTTTGTTGTTTAACAATAACAGCCATATTAGTTTCAGCTCTATGTAAAAAGAGTTAGTTTTTGCCAGATGAAAAAAAAACACAAAATGAGTAAATGGAGAAAAGTTTCAAACTACTGAACAAATCAGTATCCTCACAGTTAAACATTTGAACCTTATTTCCAGTTTGAATTTGTCAAGCTTCAACTTCCAGCCATTGACTCTTATCCTTTGTCTGCCAGATCAGAGATTTATTAGAAATCTTCTCCCCATGTAATTACTTAAAGACCATGATTAAGTGACTGTGACATTTTGAGGACCACCCAGACCAGAAAGGGACTTTGTCACTGCATACCGTGTAACCTTGGAGGTCCGGGTGCTGTGCAGCTGTGGTTCAGACCGACATGGGTAGCCTGCCCACAAGCATAAAGTCTCACCCTGTCTCTCACCAGCCTACTTACTCCTTGCAGGGTGACACCAACATATTTCCAGTCCTGGGCCTTCCCGAGTTCTTAACTAGCTGACACTCAGGCCAATCCCCTCTCATTCGTCACCCCCTGAAGGCATGAACCCAGCCCCCCAGACTTTGGCACACACACTCCACACAGTTTGCCCAACAGACACCTGCTTGAGATAAAAAGACCGTATATACTCGTTCATAAGCCAAATATTTTTGGTAAAAAAGTGACGCATTAAAGAGCAGGGGTTGGCTTATAAACGGGTCTACACCAAAATTTGATTATTTAAAACTCTATGGAATCATTGAATTGAATATCTAATACATTGTCATTTTGTTTACCTGGAGCGTCTGCAGGCACGGAACCCCTCAGCTCCCAGTGTCTGCGGTTTGCCGTTCCCAGCCAATGGGACCTGCGGGAAGTGGTACGCCACTTCCCACAGCTCCCATTGGCTGGGAACGGCAAACCGCAGACACTGGGAGCTGAGGGGCTCCGTGCCTGTGAACGGTCCAGGTAAACAAAATGTTCAGGCCCGCTAGTGGCTTACCCTAACGGCCCAGGAGCCAAAGTTTGCCAACCCCTGAAATATAGGGTCGGCTTATGAAAGGGTCATAAGCGGCAGCAATCAGGGCGGCTAACAGGGGAGTTTGAGAGGGAGTTTGCAGGGGGAGGCAGGAGGGCGCGGTGTGTTCTGTGCTCCATTCCTCCAGGTGTCGTGGGCAGAGACCGCAGCAGCCATGAGCCAAGCAGCAGCAGCAGACAGAATGCAGATGGCGACATGTGGGAGCTGTGGTATGTATATAGTCCTAGCAGGAGACCTGGAACAAAGGTATGTGTGTATGAAGTGTCGCCTGATAGTGTTACTGGAGGAAAAGATTAAGGGGCTGCAGATGCAGGTAGATACCCTGGTGGAGTTTAGGCGGGGGTTTGAGCAGCTGATGGAGGAAAGGCAAGGGGGGGCTGAAGGAGAATGCCCTGTGGCGGAGGTAGAGGCAGAGGTAGAGGACGGTGAGAGGGGAATGGAGGGGGGAGAACATGGGAGGTGGAAGCATGTGACTGTGAGAAGTAGACCAAGGAAAAGAAGGGCCAGTGAGGGGGGAATAGAACTCAGGAATAGGTTCGAGTGTTTGGATAGCGAGGTGGAGGGGCAGCAGGTGGCGACTGAAGGTGGAAGGGTGAGAAAGAAGAGAAGAGCAGCTAGTCCAAGAGAGAGAGGGGAGGAGTTGATGGAGACAGCACCAATTCTGGGCCCCGGGAGGATTCAGGAAGGCATAAGGGGGAGCATAAGGGAAGATAGGAACAGGCACAGGTCAGGACTAGAGGGATCGGAGACTAGATTACTAGATTGCACTGTTGCCAGGCGGCGGCAGGTGTATGTGATTGGAGACTCTTTACTGAGGAGATTGGACAGGCCTGTGACCAGGGCGGACCCAGAGAACAGAAGGGTGTGCTGTCTCCCGGGCGCAAAGATACGCGATGTGGACCTGCGGTTGAAAAGGATCCTAAAAGGAGCAGGTAAGAACCCCTTGATAATCCTTCATGTGGGAACGAATGACACGGCTAGGTTCTCGTTAGAGAGGATCAGGGGAGATTATGCCAGGCTGGGGAAGACGCTCAAGGAGATAGAGGCTCAGATTATCTTTAGTGGGATTCTGCCCGTTCCGAGGGAAGGGCAGCAAAGGGCTGATAGGATTGTGAGAATAAATAGTTGGCTAAGGGAGTGGTGCTATAAGGAGGGCTTTGGGATGTATGGCCACTGGGAGGCTTTCGGGGACAGACACCTGTTCTCGCGGGATGGGCTTCACCTGAGTAGGGAAGGAAATAGACTTCTGGGAGGGAGGCTGGCTCATCTAATCAAAAGAGCTTTAAACTAGGAAGTTTGGGGAGACGGTTGGGAGATGCACAGTTAATCTCCACGCCAGATTCCAGTATGGAAAAGGTGAGTAAAAGGAGAGGAGACATAGCCGGGGAGATGAGATTGGACATAGGAAGGACAGGGGGGACGGACACAAGGAGGCCCGCAACATATAGTGCTGCTAATGGGAGACGGGCTAAACGACATACATTAGGGTGTTTATACACCAATGCCAGAAGCCTAGGTAACAAAATGGAGGAATTGGAGCTCTTGGTCCAGGAACTGAAACCGGATATCGTAGGAATAACGGAAACGTGGTGGAATGGCAGTCACGACTGGAACACAGGTATGGAGGAGTATGCGCTGTTTAGGAAAGACCGGAACAAGGGTAAAGGTGGGGGGGTGGCCTTGTATGTCAATAGTGAAATAAACTGTAAAGAAATAATAGTGGATGGATTAGATAACACAGAGTCTGTCTGGGCAATACTCACACTGGGTAATAGGACTACTAGAGCCTCTCCGGGGATAGTGCTTGGAGTGTGCTATAGACCGCCGGGATCGACCCAGGATATGGATAAGGAACTATTTAATGTGTTTAGAGAAGTAATTACTAACAGAAACTGTGTAATTATGGGGGACTTTAACTTCCCGGATATAGATTGGGGAACAAACGCTAGTAGCAATAACAGGGCTCAGATGTTCCTAGAAGTGCTTGCTGATCAATTCCTCCATCAAGTGGTAACTGAACCGACGAGGGGGGAGGCCATTTTAGATTTGATTCTAGCAAGTAGTGAGGACCTTGTTGAGGAAGTGGTAGTAGGGGACAATTTGGGCTCCAGTGATCATGAGCTAATTCGGTTTAAAATAAATGGAGGGAGTAACAGAATTAAATCAAAGACTAGGGTTTATAATTTTAAAAAGGCCAATTTTAACAAACTAAGGGGACTGGTAAGGGAAGTGGATTGGGCAAACGTATTAATGGATTTAAAAGCAGAAGAAGCCTGGGATTACTTTAAGTTAAAGATGCATGAGCTGTCGGAGGCCTGTATTCCAAAAAAGGGAAAAAGATTACTAAGCAAGAGATTTAGACCGAGCTGGATGAGCGACCGACTCAAAGGGGCGATTAGGAAAAAACAGAAAGCGTTTAAAGAGTGGAAGAGGGGAGGGATCAGTAAGGAAATGTACCTAAGTGAAGTCAGAGAATGTAGAGATAGAGTGAGAAAGGCCAAAGGCCGTGTAGAGTTGGACCTAGCGAGGGGAATTAAAAGCAATAGTAAGAGGTTTTACAGCCACATAAATAGGAAGAAGAAGTGGGACCGCTGAAGTCTATTGCCGGAGAGGAGATTAAAGACAATCTAGGCATGGCGCAATATCTTAATGAATATTTTGCATCGGTGTTTAATGAGGCCAATGAAGGTATTAGGGATACTAGCACCACTATAGAGGGGCACTCGGGATGGGGGATTACCGTATCCGAGGTAGAAACAAAACTTGAACGCCTTAATGGGGCTAAGTCGGGAGGACCGGACGATCTACATCCGAGAATATTGAAGGAATTGGCGCGGGAAATAGCAGGCCCATTAGTGATAATATTTAATGAATCTGTAAACTCGGGGGTGGTCCCGTTAGACTGGAGAATAGCTAATGTGGTTCCTATTTTCAAGAAAGGGAAAAAAAGTGATCCGGGTAACTACAGGCCTGTTAGTCTAACATCTGTAGTGTGCAAGGTGTTAGAGAAAATTCTGAAAGAGAAACTAGTGGAGGACCTCGAGGGTAGTGGCAATTGCGATAAATTACAACATGGTTTTACGAAGGGCAGATCGTGCCAAACGAATCTGATCTCCTTCTTTGAGAAAGTAACGGATTTATTAGATAAGGGAAATGCAGTGGACCTAATATACCTGGATTTCAGTAAAGCGTTTGATACTGTACCCCATGAGGAATTATTGGTTAAACTGAAAAACATGGGGATCGATATGAAAATCCAGAAGTGGATAAGGAATTGGTTACTGGGGAGAATGCAGCGGGTTGTATTAAAGGGTGAACTGTCAGGTTGGAGGGAGGTTACTAGTGGAGTGCCTCAAGGTTCGGTTTTGGGACCCATTTTATTTAATCTATTTATAACTGACCTCGGAACCGATTGCAGGAGTGGGCTGATAAAATTTGCGGATGATACGAAGGTGGGAGGCGTTGTAAATTCGGAGGAGGACAGGGATATCCTGCAGGGAGACTTGAATGAGCTTGTGAATTGGAGTATCAGAAATAAGATGAAATTTAATAGTGAAAAGTGTAAGGTGATGCATTTGGGGATGACTAATAACAATTTTAGTTACAAGATGGGGACGCATTGGTTAGAAGTTACGGAAGAGGAGAAGGACCTAGGGGTTCTTGTAGACCGCAGGATGACTATGAGTCGACAATGTGACGTGGCGGTGAAAAAAGCCAATGCTGTCTTGGGATGCATTAGGCGAGGTATATCTAGTAGGGATAAGGAGGTCCTGCTTCCGTTGTACAAGGCGCTGGTGAGACCTCATTTGGAGTACTGTGTGCAGTTCTGGTCTCCCATGTTTAAAAAAGATGAACTCAAACTGGAACGGGTGCAGAGAAGGGCCATTAGGATGATCAGAAGAATGGAAAAGCTGTCGTACGAAAGGAGACTAGAGGAGCTTGGGTTGTTTAGTCTGACAAAGCGAAGGCTGAGAGGGGATATGATTGCTATCTTTAAATATATTAGAGGGATTAATACAAGGGAGGGAGAAGAATTATTCCAGCTTAGTACTAACGTGGATACCAGAACGAATGGATACAAACTGGCCGTGGGGAAGTTCAGACTTGAAATTAGACGAAGGTTTCTGACCGTTAGAGGGGTGAAATATTGGAACGGCCTACCGAGGGAAACGGTGGGGGCGACGGACCTGTCTGGTTTTAAGATAAAGTTAGATAAGTTTATGGAGGGAATGGTTTAATGGTAAAACATAGTAGTCAAGGAAAGCCAAGCAATGGTGGGTAAATAGTATAATGGCTAACGGGGTCGGGCTGGAGACTCTTGCCTATATGCTCGGGGTCTTACTGATCGCCACATTTGGGGTCGGGAAGAAATTTTCCTCCAGGGCAGATTGGCTGAGCCTCTGGAGGTTTTTCGCCTTCCTTCGCAGCATGGGGCAGGGATCTCTAGCAGGAGGGTCTCTGCCGATTGAAGTCACTAAAAACAGGATTGGGGACTTCAACAGCAGAGTCCAGGGAAGGGGTAGGGACGGTTTTATGGCCTGCAGCATGCAGGGGGTCAGACCAGATGATCATAATGGTCCCTTCTGACCTTAAAGTCTATGAGTCTATGAGTCTACAGTTATTGCTATTTTTACCTAACCATCTTGGGGAGTCAGCTTATAAACAAATGGGCTAATGAATGAGTATATACAGTAATCTGAAAATATGTTTTTAATAGAAAAACCACAGATCCAAAGATGAAATAGCAAGGGAGAGCAAACTAATGTAAGTTACATAGAAAAGAAACATAAATACACAACCTCAGCCATTACACTTCTATATTAGATAAAATTGCTTTTCTAATTCAAGTTACATATTGCCTTTGAACAGTTTCCCAGCATATTCGCCAGCTATGTGGGGGACCCAGCGTTCACGGACAGCTTGCTATGTAGAGGCTGTCCCTCAGTTTCTGGATGACCAACCTCTGTTCCAAGCCTCTTTTAAAAGACTAGCAAAGACAATTTCATTATGCTTGTGAGACTCAGGCTATGTCTTTAATACTGCAGCATTTCTAGTATTTTTATATATAATTAAATATGATTAATATATAATTTTAATTTGAATATTTTAACATCATTGGAATGTAACATACACCCATTGAACTACTGTTTCTAGTTTGTAAAGGGCCTGGGAGTTCTTCTACATTAAAGTCACTATTTAAATGTTCAATATACATTTTACTTCATTTGGAAAGCTTTAGAAGCTTGCTGGCTATTATTTGTCAAAGCTCAGTGGAAAAATATTCAATGCATGCATCATATTTCTCGTAAATCTTCAAGTCCGAGTACAAGAGGTTACTCAGAGATAACAATAAACGTAAGAATTAGTAATACAATGAAAATTTAAAGAATTGACATTAAACAAAAGCATTTTAGTGCTTAAGCATTATGTTGATTGATTGCCTTTACAGCTGCATACTGTTCTCATTCACAAACTCTGATTCACTCTGTATAAAGGATGTTGGACAAAAACTAATTAACTAAACCGAATCCAAAATATAAAAGGCTGATGTGTGCTCTGAAGGTTAGACTGTCAACCTGGAATCTCATTAATGTAGATAGAACTGATTCTGTATTTCAGTGAAGTTTGTTCTGATTATCACTAATATTTTATTGTCTTTTGAGTTCTGAGTAGAATGCATATATTGTCTACACAGGATAATCCTCTTAAATTTTTGAAAAAAAAACAAAAATGGTGATAAATTATTTTCTAAAACAGTAACAGGAAATTTTTCTTGTGCAATTTGATAGAAAACAAGCTTATAATGGGAACAAATTCCACTTATGTTCTGAACATGAATTCCATCCATGCGCAAGAGATGTGGTATTCCTAAAGAATGTCACAGTAATCTGCATACTGGTGTTTGGCATAACTGAACACTATTTCCTGATTACGGTTTCAACAGGATTTTTTTGACGAAATGTTTTTAAAACAGAAAATGCCAATTTGTCAGGAAGGTCTTTTTGATCTAGGATGGAATTTCTGGTCAAAATCACAGAGTCCAGAATAGCTCAGGGGCTAGGGAACTCACGTTGGATGAGGGAGACCCAGGTTTAAGTCCCCACTTTGAATTCAATAGACTAGGGACTTGAAACCTGGGTTTACCATACGATGAGTGCCCCAACCACTGGATTACTGGCTATTCTGGGGTCTTTCTCTTTTTCACAAAAAAATCCAGAAGGTCTCCTTCCAATGTGGAATGGAAACAAATTCCAAAACCTCAGATATTTTTGTGAAATTAAATTCTTATATTCTGTTCAGCCACACTTCTGAATATATTAAATCCTTCTAATAATAGCCACACTTCAATTTTTCTAATTAATTTTGGGGTAGAAGTGCCATGAGAAACAGATATTCAGCCATAGATTATTCAGATTAAACAACCCAAATCTGAACATTCAGTGTGGAGGAACAGCTGACACAAGGGTTTTCCCCAAAATAAATGAACAGAGACTATAAATTGATTCAAGGTGCCCCCACTAGATCCCACAGATTAGTCAACAACCTCAAAGGCAATGAAAGGGTTTATAAAATCAGCATGAACCTTACCTCTGCGATTCCTCAATAGGGGCTAATCAATTAAGCAAATTTTTAAAAGAATTGTATTGATAAAATATAATACTTATTGACTTTTGTATTTCAGTAGTGTCTAGAATAGTTTGGGCCCCCTTTTGTGCTAGATACTGCAGTGTAAATGACAGTCCCTGCTCTAAACATTACGGAACACTTTGCATTCACAGCTATCAGAACACCGTATAAAGGGGAGTGAATCCTCACCCTTAGAGATGGGGTGAGAATCAGAGGATTAAGTGACGAGAAAGGCAGTCTGCTTTGGAGACAAGATCCGGAGATGAAAAGCCTTGCCCTTTGCGTGTGGAGCTATCAACTACTGTGTGCACGCATCCGCGCACACAGCTGAGACGTTTGCAGAAGAATTTAACAAGAGAAGATGTATTTTGGCTTTCTTGTGCAAGAATTTTGGGACAAATCCAGATTAAACTTGAATCACAGGGAGTGACATCTACTGAGAAAAGCATTTTGAGATAAATAGGTAAAAGGCAACTTAAGCAACAAGACAAGCAGCTGCTGGGGAATTACAGCAAGGCTGCCTTGGTTAGTGTCATAAGGCACAAGACAAAAATTATTGACCAACCACAAAGTAGCATAATAATCTTCCATAAATGCAATGCCAGAGGGTTCTGGTGCTACTATGAAAATGAATTTGTCAGTGTGTGCAAATAATGAAAATAAACTCTCTGTTTTTTTCTGGGAATAAATACGGTAATGACATCTCCTCCGGCAGCTAATCATAATGATTCATTGTGTTTGAAGCTCAAAACCAATTTCATGATGAAAACATGCTAATACCTAACATTAATCAAAGGCAATGATGTGGTTATGGGAAAAATATACAATGTAAACATTTTCTGTACCCACCACTTTTAACCTACTGTTCAAGGGAAGAAGCATGCAGTTTTACATAATCAGAAGTCAAATTGCTGCAAAATTCAAAATTTGCAACAGAATTATTTAAATTTTACAATACCCAAATATGACATTGTTAAACTTGCTAACATACTAGCATTGTTGAACTATTAAGCAGGTTCAACCTGAATTAAAATACTCGTAATGAACATTAATTTATGCTAAATTACAATAGAGTTCATAAGTGGTTCCATATAGACGTTTATTAATATGGCTGGAAAACAAGAATTCTGTTTCTCAAGAGAATTAAACTAAGACCTTTTCAAATTTTCTGTGGAAAAAGAAATTAAACTCTGACTCAACACTAATCAATAGCCTGGCAGGTGGGGCACTCACCTGGGATGTGGGAAATCAAGGTTTGAATCCCTGATCTGCCTGATTCACAGCAGCGATTTGAGTCTGGGTCTCCCACACTCCAGGTGTGTGCGCTAGCCACTGGTTTTTTGGCTATACTGGGGTGGGTTTCCATCTCTCTGACCAGAAATTCCTTCCAGGACCTGAGAAACCGTTCCTATCAAAGTTTAGTCAAAACCAATACATTTGCATGAAAAGTTTCGGTTTGGATGAATTGGCATTTTCCGACAAAAAAATATGTTGTCAAAAAAATCCTGACCAGCTCTATTAAAAGACATTAATAATTTTATTACAATGGATGCTAAAAGTATTCATAATCATTTGCCACTTACTGTAATTTATTGTTATTACACTGGTACTGCAGACTGCTTGGAAAAAGCATATAAGAGCTTCAATGAATGCTAATATGACATATAGAAATGTCATTGAAGTTTAATATCCAAACTTAATGCGATAAACTCCCTTGTTACCAAAATTCAACATTTCAGTGTAAGAGCTGGGAATAATTAAAAATGCCTCTTTTTAGCACTTAATTTTAAATGGATGAGCACTACACGGTACATGCGGCTCAGAATGATTATTCTATTGTAACTAATACACCTCTATCCCGATATAACGTGACCTGATATAACACGAATTCGGATATAACGTGGTAAACCAGTGCTCCGGGGGAGTGTGAGGGGGGAGGGGCGGCTGCGCACTCCGGCAGATCAAAGCAAGTTTGATATAACGCAGTTTCACCTATAACGCGGTAAGATTTTTGGGCTCCCGAGGACAGCATTATATCGGGGTAGAGGTTTACTCCAATATTTAACCACTCTCCCCCAACTAAACAATGTCTCCACCTGCATGAGAAGAAGGACACCTGGAGCACTTACCACCCTGTAAGGAACAGACACATTCTGAAGAATATTAGGGGACAAGGGGCAGTCAGCTGCCAACACAGCTAGCAGCCACAGAAGGGGTATTGCTGGGTGAAACAAAGACCGGATCTTTGTCCTGCTTCCTACCCAAGTGCACAAGGATGGCTGTGTTTGAGGGAAAGCTAACTACACTGGCTGCACATATGAAGTCTCCCATACTCTGCCCTCAGAAATCACTACACTTTTCATAAGTAAACACACTTCTGCTCAAGTGGTTCCACCCCCATGCCATCTTACAACCATAGGAGCCATAACTGAACCGTAAATACTACCATATCCTGCCTTCTGCTACACCCATAGAACCAAAGTGGTGCAAAGAACCTTAAACCTGCTCTAAATGGGCAGTTGAGTATTCCCCCAGCATGGAAAAATCCTTTACTGGCATAAAGTAGACAGATGGCTCTTGTGATCACCTTAGCCTGGCCTACCTGGTGTAGGGAGTTTCACCTTTGACATAATGGCTCAAGAGGGCAAGCATTAAAACCACTGTAAATCTCCTTCAAATGGTTCCTATCGCCTCCTTTGATTGGGGGAAGGGCATAAAAGTGGCTTAAAACAAAGTGCTACTAACCCCCAAATCCTTTAGGTTATTCTATTTTGCTTAACTCTTTTAGTCTTGGACCAGGTATTTCAATTTAACCTTGTTTAATAGCATATACGTCTTCTTCTGGATGTAGCCTTTTCAAGAACACAGAAAAGATCTTAAAAATAGCCCCCATTTGTGATAAAGTATATAGAATTAAAACTTTCTTTCTTTCTTTCTTTCTTTCATTTTTGTGTTTTGTAATTCAAGGCTCTTCATTCCTTTTTAGTTTGCCACTCATTTCAAAACAGATCCACCACTATTCAAAGGCCAGACTGGCTGATTAAAATTTGTTCAAGCAGCAGCATGATATTTTGTCTTTAAAAAAAACAAACCAAACCAAACAAACAAACACCCCCCCCAGTGACTTGCAATGATGCAAGTGTATACAGAATCACAGAAATGAGCAATGGAAAGTATCTATTAGAAAATCGAGTCCCTCCTCTACCCTGGAGAAACATAGCTTATGCAAAATATAAAGATATATACTAGGTTTTATTATTGTGGGGCAAGATGAAACATAAAGGTGGTACATATCATTCATAGTTCCAGGAATTAGTAAGGCTACACCATCTAAAAAGTATGTAAACTAAATATTTTTTAAATGACTGTTCAGAATCATTACCAAACATGTTAGGGTTTTGTTTGACAGAATTTCCATTTTAAATATACATAAAGATTATAAAATGAAACACATGACAAATATTCCTAAAATATTCAAGCTATTGCTGGTTGTTTATAGTCTAGAAGTATGACTTCATGAAACAATAATAGTCCATATCCTGACATTCTTTTTAACGGCGAATATAAGCAAAGAAGGACTTTTCCTTTTCACAGTCTGCATTTATGATTAATAATTCCAGTGCTTTATTTCTTTAGGTGATGTATATATTTACTTTTCATACTCTGAATGACTTCTGGTCCCAAACTTGAAGAATTATCACAGGTGTGATAGCTATTACTCTTATATTGTTCAACTACTATCATGTGCCTTGAGTAGGAAGAAAAGAGACATGATTTATATCTGTAAATATTAATAGAAGCTAAATCAAAGAAATCAAAAGGCAACTTTCACAATATCATCTGTTCTCGGTTCCTTCCTCACTTTCCACATGTAAAATGACTTGGTTTTAGCAGATTTTATCAAACTATCGAGTCAATGACCTGTGGGAATATTTACAGTTAAGAGACTAGCTGCTTAGTTAATAACAGAAGATTAAAAGGAACAGACAGACGTCTTGTTCCTACACAGGGGGAGTGCTAATCCTGAGACTGGCATGGTATCTGGTTTTAGGTATCTGAGCAGCCACTCAGTGGCTGAGTTTTGTGAGCCCCCAAATGGGAGAAGTATTGAGGCTGCAGTAACCCCCATGAAGTAACCTGTGTGGAAGTGATAGAAGTGCCAGGTATTCAAGAAGCTTAGAACACCAAGATAAGTTGCTTGGTCAAGATAGGATAAGGAGGTCATTTCATGGGCCATTAAGGTGACCAGATAGCAAGTCTGAAAAATCGGGAGAGGGTAGGGGTAATAGGAGCCTAGATCAGAAAAAGCCCCAAATACAGGGACTGTCTTGGTCACCCTATGGGCCGTGCTACCCCTTCCACCACCCATTAGCCTGGAAAGAAGGTGTTTTTGAGTCAATAAGAGCTTTGTTTCAGAACTGTTAGTGTGCCTGTGTCTCAGGGGCTGGGAGTCACTTGGTGGTCCTGTCCTTTCCCTGAAAGAGCTCCCAGTCAGAGTTCCTTCCTCTTCCAGAAGAATCACTGGGGGAACTTTTACTTGTCTACATTCCACCTGGATTATAAAGCAATGGAGGTGGAGGAATCTGATTCCACATTTGGAAGAGACTAGTAGAGCAGCTCCAGGCCTGCTGCTGTTGGGGGCCCTATCCCTCCCAGAAATGCAAAAGCTCTGTGGAAATTGAACCTTGCTCAGGTTCCATGCCCAGTGAGCTTGCAGATAAGAGTGTTGCCAACTTACTTTGTCACTAGATTTAGTGACTTTATGGTTTCCCTACTGAGAAAATAAGTGTCAAAGTGACCAGTGACAAATCTAGCAACTTTCACTGCCAATTACAGTGACATTCAGAGAAAAAAAAGTCACCAATATGTATAGTCACAAAAGCATTCACAAGTAGCTAAATAGTATTAATAAAATCCATTTCATGCTCTTTTTAGTACATTCTGTTGCACACCAAGTCATTGTCACTGTCTCAATTGAGCATGTCCTCGGAAGGAATGACATTTCAGGGCTTCTTGGGCTGAGATCACTATAATCTGGAGGTGAGGAAAAGAAGTTGGTGGAGGCTAATTAAATACTTTGCTAAATCCAGGCACACTTTGGAGAGAGCAGCACATTAGCCAGGGCTTGTTTTAACTCAAATGTGTTTTCTCAGTGCTCCGTAGTAGGTAGCACACCCTCTGATGCAGGGAAAGATGGCTAATGAAGCGGGCTGGGCAGGGGAGGCAGGTTAGCCAGTGAGGAGAGCTGTACAGATGGGAGGTGGGATGGGATGAGACTGGACCATGTGCCCTAATGGGCAGGGGGCACTGTGCCTCCAGGAATGAAGCCCTTATTACAGGATCAAAGGTGGAGCTAGCTTGATTTCAGTTCCCCCGGATTGGCCTGGGGTTAGCTGCCCAGCTGTTTTCAGAAATGAAACCCTAGAAGTGGGGAGGAAGGGGTCTGGCTAGCAGATTTTTGTTTTTAAATCTACTGGGCTCCCTGCAGCGCCGACCTGAGGTCAGGCGAATGCCCTCTTCCCCTGTGTCTGGGCTCGCCCTTTCACCTGTCGGCTCAAATCCAGGCTGGCAAGAAAGGGAGGCTCAGCTGAAATTAACCAACCCCAGCCAGCCTGGGCTGCAGTGTACAGAGCCCCCTTCCCAATGAGCAGAGGGCTTCAGTTTCCTTCCCAATGAGCAGAGGGCGCCCTCCTGATGATGACAGCGTACTGCTTTAGTTGCTTCTCGTGTGCAGCAGAATGTACTAAGAAGAGCATGGAATGGATTGTATTAACGCTATTGAGCTGCTTGAGAATGATTTTGTGACTATAGTTGTGTGTGTATGTGTGTGTGTGTGTGTGTGTGTGTGTGTGTGTATTTCTCTGTTGAATTCTCTGGAAATTTTGTTCGGTGAAATTTCTGACTCCGTTTGAGTGCATAAACAACTATATTTAGCGACTTTTCAGGGTTTGTCAGATGACTTCCTGCTATGTGCCAAGAAATTAAATGGGAATAATTCATTAGTTAAAAAAAAACCCTTAATTTCATTTAAAGTGACAACTGTATAAACAGGCATGCAGAAGTAATGGTTAAGCTATTAAAACATGGCATAAGTTTAGAAAAAAGACTAGTAGGTGCCAGGCCTTTTTAACACTCCATATGCTAAAAGGAAGAATTGTGGTATCCAGGTATGTGCCAACACCATGTGTGACCCAATTAACCAAGCTGACTAAAAATGCTATTGGGTAAATCTTTCAGACCTGGAATCCTACTAATTTGTAGGCAAAAGAGTCATTGGTCAATAGAAAAGTACTATTTTAGAAACTCAAAAAGAAACATCACCCATTTAACTGGCAATCAACACCTTTCTCACTTTTGCAAGTATTCAAAACTATTGAAATACTTTAGCTGAAGAAGAAACTATATTTCCACTCAGAAGTCATCTAACTCATCAGCTGGATTAGTATATAAAGTACGTAAGTAACACAAATTTGACATCCAGCAAAAAGTGTGCCTTGAAGCTGTCACAGTTTTAATTTACTCACTGGTATTTATTGCAGTTTGGCAGATGGAAGATGAGAAGCAAACTAGATTTCTATCCAGGCCCTTCAAAAGTCTTCAAGGCTGTGATTAAAAAAACTACTTCTAATACTCAATTGGAGTTTGATATCAGAACATTTTAGATAAATAAAAAAACATGTCCAGGAGCTTATTAAAAGTAATGTGGATCAGATGGATTGAAAAATGTCTGTGATTATGTTGACAGAGTCTCTGAGCTTTGTGCGTGTTTCTTTTCTTACCTACAGCCCTGTGTAGAAACCCCAGGCTGAACTCTAAGGGGCAAACCCCAACCCCCACTTACTTACTAAATCCAGACCCTAAATTCCCCAGTGTTCACAAAAGCGAATGTTTTGGAACCACAAAATATTAAGAAGAAATTACCTTTAGGAAGCAAAGTGTCATTTGTTCATTACAGTTTAGTTAGAACAGTGTACAAATTATCTTCCTTGACCACAGTAATTCATTTGAATAATATGTCTGCTCATCGGATTTGCTGACAAAATATGGATTGCCATTTAATTAAATCCTATTTGTTGTTACAAGAAGAGCCCCATCTATACACTGAAAATTACAGAATAGTATTATATAAAGGGGACATTTAAAAAGGCACACACCATTCAGACATTTTCAGGTTCAAATCTTTATTGTTTTAAAAGTCTACATGTCTTTTACAATTACAATAATTTGTTACTTAAATGACTCTTGTATGGTTAATGTACAATGAGTTTTTTCCTGAAACTCAACCATGAAATACAATTTTCATCAATATGATTTTTCTAAATAGATTAATACAAGACTTCTGTGTTGTTGGGAAGGTTCAAGTGCTTCACTTTAAATCTAACAGCACAGGGATTCTTCCCTTCAGAATCTATGTGATCAATCCATCAAAAGTGCTTTTGAAGATTGCAGATTTACCTGTGACTGATTTTCGGATCAGCCCATCAAATTACAAGGTTGGTTTTTTAAACATTGAAGGGCATTTTAATGTAATGAAAGAAGATGCAGTAGTTAGCTTTATTCATCTACTGAGGCAAACTCATGTTGAAGAAAAATTATGATTATTGGCATGCAATGAACACTCCTCTTTAAATAGTTGATGAATTTATACATATTATAAAGAATCTGTTAAAGAGTGCAAGTACTTAAATGATTTCACAAAAGGACATATGCTGGTAATAATGGTAACTAACATTTAACATCTAAATACAAGCTAATGTATATTTAACAGGCAATTAACATGGCTAATAATAAGCCATGATGCACAAGGTTTGCCTTTTGAGAAAATGAACTCCTTTGGTCCACACTCCTAAAGTTATCTGGGTAAAAAAATTGGAACAATTATAGGGCCAGGGATTTTAATGAAATTCTTGTTTCTAAAATGTAACCCATTAAAAATTAAAAGTAGTATATCTGTGAAGCATATTGTCACATGACCTCCGTATAAAAAGATGGCCTGCTACTTGGAGCGATGAATGAGCACTGAAGGACAATCCAGAAAAGAATGAGACAGTGGGAACTCTGTTCAATCTGTGTTATACTTTTTTGTTCCACGGCACTGCTTTCACTCTGTAGAATTTTGTACCTAAAGGAACTTTAAATCTGTTTTGTGCCTAAGGAAAAAAACAAATAAAATTATTTCAAATTACATACCCCAAATGTTCTATTTTATTCTGCTTTCACTAAGATTTTTCAGAGCAGGAAGTTATTTGCACCCCCAGCACTTTTAAAACTGACTAGACTGTCTAGAAAACCCTATTTGTCCGAATTGACAGCTGAGACCAGCCAGTGATAGCTTACCATTAATAGGGAGATGTGCCAATTGGCTAGTAGCACTATTGACTGCTCTAGGCTGCTCCAGGGGTTAGTCCTCTGGCCCTGTGATGCAGCGATAGCTCAGAGGTCAAAGCCTTTTAAAAATGAGTATTTTCATCCTGATTTACACAGTCTCTTCAAAATAGCTCATACAAAGCAATGGCCGTGTACCAGGTAGGATGGCAAAATTACAGATAAACTACTTCCCCAAATTCATCTTTTGATGTGCACAGGACATTTCCAATTAATTCATCAAGGCAAGCATAAACACCCTCAACTCAGAATACATCAGTGTGAATATTTCCAATCACCAGTAATAACTACTGGGTAGATTCTGCCATATTTACTCAAGCTGAGTAGAACTTAGTACACAAGCAGTCTCATACTTTTCAGTGGTGCTACTTGAGGAGAAGATAGTACTGAACATGGTTAAGAGTAGCAAAATCTGGACCCATTTTCCTTGTATACTGATTTTAATAATTACATATTTATCAGTAGTATTTCCGTACCTTTTTTGCCTGGCAATATTCCTTTTCCATTACTTTTCCTAGCACCCAAGGTCTTCTAGATGCACCTGAAGCTAAACAGAATCAAAACATTTATTTTAATTACACATGATAAATTACTGTCTTCAAAAAGATAGGCCAGCATTTTCAAACATGGGTGCTGCAAGCTCACCTCCTACATCAAGCTGGCTTGATTTTCACAGGGACCATGCACTTACATGTTTGAAAATTTTGGCTATAATCTTTTACACTGAAGTACCTTAAATTTCATAACTAGTAGTAATTCTCAAATAGTTAGCTGCAATGATGAACGCATACAAATATTAAAATGAAAACTAAAACAGCTTTAGAAACAACAGGATAACTAGAAATTAGAACAACTGTACTGGGACAAATTGATAACAAAACTCTTCATGAAGACAATTTAGGTACATCTATATTACCACAGCAGCTAGGGAACACATGCTTATGTTGCATTCTCATTACAAAAATGCTAAGTGTTATTTATTTTACTCTTTTCAAATGGTCAGTCATCAGTGAAGAAAAATCTTAAAACAGGTATGAAAGGAATGGACCATGTGATATACACATTATGCATATGATACATTTTCAAACTGGCATATTAATGAGAAACAGCATGTTTGAAACATTAGACCAAAAGCCAGGAACCCTTGATTTTTAATGTAATGTCTGCAAACGATTCATTATGCAGCCTTGGGGAAGTCATTTAAATTCATTTGGCCAGGTACTCCATTGCACGTGCTTTGAACCATGCTGCTGATTAATTCTGGCTGTACTGAGAGCATATACAGCCCTGAAACAGTCGCCATAACGAAACTGATCCTCTGGTGTGTAGAGTCTCTTACCCCACTACTCCTCCCTGCTACTACTGTAAGGGGTATATAGATGGGATATCTCCACATTGTATCAATCCCTGGCTTTTGTTTTGCCCTCTTGGGTTAGCACTAGAATGCAGGATTCTGGACCCATCAGTAAAACCACAGCATACAAGGAAGACAGTGAATTTGTATGTCGTTAGTAATCATATTAAACAATACATTAGATAGTATATTATAGCTCTTAAAACTAGATGTAGCATTTTTTAGTTTTTATACATGCCATAGTTACATATATAAATTACAGTTTTCCTTTCCTAGGGAGGTGGTGGAATCTCCTTCCTTAGAGGTTTTTAAGGTCAGGCTTGACAAAGCCCTGGCTGGGATGATTTAGTTGGGACTTGGTCCTGCTTTGAGCAGGGGGTTGGACTAGATGACCTCCTGAGGTCCCTTCCAACCCTGATATTCTATGATTCTACATATAAAACAAAGAAACTAAAGTAGTGCAATGAGATACAGATACTAAATCATTGCTCAGGTATTTACTGTATATTATTACCACTACCTGAGACTAATACAACTGGAAGAGTTTAAAAATCACATTTATTTTTCAGCATTTATGCTGTCTTATTTTTTGTGTTTCTCTCAGTTTAGTTAATGAAAATAGACTCAGTCACTTCTGAGTTTTCGTGAACTAGCTCAGTGCATCCATGTCTGGTCTGTGCACTTTATAGAGGAATATTTAAATAAAACAAAAACCTGTTTTCGTTGACATTTCAAATAAAAATCAAAACACACTTGTACTTAATATTACAGGTTTGTAAAACCTTAACTTCCACTACAAATATTCTGGACCTGTTAACCATCCGGCAAGTGTTTTTTAGCAAGCAGTAGCCTTTCATCTCTTCATGCTGCCTGTCTGTGCTTATAATTATATACTCCTTAACATTCTCTTTGCTGAGGATGTTCACTTAGCCATTGGTTTACATGTATGAGGTTATCAAAATGAATTGGAGGGCAAAACATGTTGGTTTGGATACCTAGGTTCTAGTAGCCTTATTTTATATTTCATAATTATGGCTGTGCCACTGTGATGCCATTGTTAAGGATGCATTCCGTTTTGTATTTGACGTGGGAGTTTTATAGGAAATGCACAGTGTATCAGTCCCAAATTTTCAGCACAGTCTCTGTATTCTGTAAGAGTTTGGTGGACTATTGGGAACTATGTAATTATTTTGCTAACTAAAAGACGGTTACTCACCTTTGTAACTGTTGTTCTTTGAGATGTGTTGCTCATATCCATTCCAATTAGGTGTGTGCGCGCCACGTGCACGATCGTTGGAAGATTTTTACCCTAGCAACACTCGGTGGGTCGACTGAGGCGCCCCCTGGAGTGGCGCGCTTATGTCGCCGGATCTATGCCCCTGCCGACCCAGCGCCCCCTCAGTTCCTTCTTGCCGGCTACTTCGACAGAGGGGAAGGAGGGCGGGTTTGGAAAGGATATGAGCAACACATCTCGAAGAACAACAGTTACAAAGGTGAGTAACCATCTTTTCTTCTTCGAGTGCTTGCTCATATCGATTCCAATTAGGTGACTCCCAAGCCTTACCTAGGTGGTGGGGTCGAAGTGAGATGTCGCAGAGCGAAGGACCGCTGAACCAAATGCTGCATCATCCCTGGACTGCTGCACTATAGCATAGTGGGAAGTAAAGGTATGCACAGATGACCAAGTCACTGCCCTACAGATCTCCTGTATGGGAACATGAGCCAGGAAGGCGGAGGACGAAGCTTGAGCCCGAGTGGAGTGGGTGGTCAGGTGTGTAGCTGGACACCAGCTAAGTCATAGCATGCACGGATACATGATGTAATCCAGGACAAGATGCGCTGGGTGGAGACCGGGAGACCCTTCATCCAGTCTGCCACAGCTACGAACAGCTGGGTCGTCTTGAGGTGAGGGCCCTGCGAACATCTAGGGAGTGCAGCTGTTGCTCTAGTCGAGAAGCGTGCAGCTTCGGATAAAAGACTGGAAGGAAGACATGAAAGGTAGACATCACCTTAGGAAGGAAGGTGGGGTGTGGTTACAGCTGTACCTTGTCCTTAAGAAACACCGTATACGGTGGTTCCGATGTGAGAGCTCTAAGCTCCGATACACATCTCGCCAAGGCTATAGCTACAAGGAAGGCCATCTTTCAGAAAAGGTAAAGGAGCGAGCAGGTCGCCATGGGCTCAAAGAGAGCACCCATGAGCCTGGAGAGGACCAGGTTAAGATCCCATGTAGGGGCTGGCTGTCTAATTTGTGGGAACAGGCGCTCCAATCCCCTGAGAAATCCAGTGACCATGGGATTGGAGAAGATAGAACGCCCATCCTCACCCGGGTGGAAGGCTGAAATAGCCGCCAGGTGCACTCTGTTGGACAATATCGCCAAGCTCTGCTGTTTTAAGGACAAGAGGTAGTCCAAGATGACAGGAACGGACGCCCGTGGGGGGGTCTTATGATTCTAGGTGCACCAGCAGGAACAACGTTTCCACTTGGCTAAGTATGTGGATCTGGTAGAGGGTTTTCTGCTACCCAAAAGTACCTGCTGAACCAAATGAGAGCAGCACAGCTCAGATTGATTTAGCCATGCATCCACACTGTGAGGTGGAGAAATTGCAGGTCGGGATGACGGAGTCGTCCGTGATCTTGAGTGATCAGGTCTGGCCACAGCGGGAGTGGAATCGGAGTGTCCGCTGACAGCTCAAGGAGAGTAGTATACCAGTGCTGCCTGGGCCATGCCGGGGCGATCAAAATCAGCTGGGCTCTGTCCCTGCAGAGCTTGAGCAGGACCCTGTGGACTAGCGGGAATGGAGGAAAGGCATAGCACAGGTGAGGCCTCCACTGTATTAGGAAGGCATCCGAGAGAGAGCCCGGAGAGCGACCATGGAAAGAGCAGAACACCTGGCATTTCCGATTGTCGCGAGAGGAGAATAGGTCTATTAGGGGAAAGCCCCACCTCCGGAAGACAGAATGGATGACATCCGGGTGAACCGACCACTCATGAGCCAGGAATGATCTGCTGAGGCGGTCCGCTAAGGTGTTCTGGACTCCCGGGAGAAACGACGCCACCAGATGGATCAAGTGGGCTATGCAGAATTCCCACAGACGAGTGGCCTCCTGACAGAGGGGGGATGACCGGGCTCCCCCTTGCTTGCTGATATAAAACATGGCCATTGTGTTGTCTGTGAGGACTGCAACGCAACGGCCTTGAATGCGCTGTCGGAATGCTTGACATGCTAGGCGCACTGCTCTGAGCTCTCGTACGTTGATGTGTAGGGATAACTCTGCTGCCGACCATAGTCCCGGTGTGCAGAGATTCCCAAGATGGGCCCCCCATCCCAGGGATGACGTGTCCGTGACCAGGGACACGGAGGGCTGTGGGGCATTAAATGGCATCCCTTTGCACACTACCTTGGGGTCCAGCCACCAGTCTAGAGAGGCTAATATTCCTGGCGGAATGGTAACTATCGTGTGCAAGCTGTCCCGACTTGGTTGGTAAACTGTTGATTGCCAGGCTCGCAGCAGGCGTAGTCGTAACCTGGCGTGCCTGGTCACATAAGTGCAAGATGCCATGTGTCCCAGGAGGCATAGGCATGTTTTCACGGTTGAGGTCAGGAAGGTTTGCAGACCGCGGACAACGTTCGCTATGGACTGGAAGCGCACGTCCGGCAGAAGTGCCCGGGCTAGGCGAGAGTCTAAGACTGCTCCTATGAATTCTATCCTCTGGGTTGGTACCAGAGTAGATTTCGCGACGTTGAGCAGTAGGCCTAGTCGATTGAACATGTCCATGGTGGTCTGAACATGAGACTGCACCTGATCTCTGGAACAACCTCGAAAGAGCTAGTCATCGAGATACGGGAACACTTGGATCCGTTGTCGATGAAGGGAAGCAGCTACAACAGCCATGCACTTTGTAAACACCCTGGGGGCCGTGGAGAGGCCGAAAGGGAGGACGGTGAATTGGAAGTGCTGTTGGTTGACCACAAAGTGGAGGAAATGCCTGTGGGGCGGGTAAATCGCTATGTGGAAATACGCGTCCTTCATGTTGAGGGCGGTGTACCAGTCTCCAGGATCCAGGGAAGGAATAATGGTCCCCAGGGAAACCATGTGGAACTTCAACTTTACCATGAATTTGTTGAGGCCTTGCAGGTCCAGAATGGGCCGTAGCCCCCCTTTTGACTTGGGGATTAGGAAGTAACAGGAGTAAAACCCTCTACCCCACAGTTCTCTTGGAACCTCTTCTATCGCCCCAATGGCCAGGAGCAATTGCACCTCCTGCAGAAGGAGTTGCTTGTGAGGGGGTCCCCGAAGAGGGACCGGGAGGGAGGGTGGGAAGGGGGGGACAAAACAAATTGGAGTCAGTATCCACTTTCTACCATGCGTAGGACCCAGCGGTCCGATGTTATGTGGGATCATGCAGGGAGAAAATAGGAGAGCTGGTTGGTGAAGGGTGGAAAAGGATCCGGAAAGGTGCTCCGCCCTCGGGTGCACCTTCAAAAGTTTTGCTTGGGCCCCGCCGATGATTTGGGGGGCCCTGATTCTGACCCGTCTGAGGGCCAGATTGTCTCCTCCTACCACCCCGGCCACGTCTTCACGAGAAGTCCTGTCTTGGCCAAGGGGGAGGGTAGAATCTCTGGGGCTGCGGCCTGACGGGCCTTCTCTGCGTTACTGGCATATGCATGCCCAGTGAACGCATGATGGCCCCATTGTCATTCAGACTCTGCAGCCTTGAGTCTGTCTTTTCAGAGAACAGACCCTGGCCCTCAAAGAGTAAGTCCTGGAGAGTCTGTTGCAACTCTGGTGGTAATCCAGAGACTTGCAGCCATGAGATGCGGCGCATGGCTATGCCTGAGGCCAGGGTTCTAGCTGCCAAGTCTGCCGCGTCCAGAGAGGCTTGTAAGAAGGGCTTCTTGCCCTCCTCTACTAGAGCGCCAAACTCTTCTCTGGACTCCTGTGGGACCAACTCTTTGAATTTGGACATAGATACCCATGAATTATAGTCATAACGGCTCAGGAATGCCTGTTGGTTGGCCACCCTGAGCTGTAAGCCTCCCACCAAATACACCTTGCGTCCAAACAAGTCCAGGCACCTAGCATCCTTTGACTTAGGCGCAGGGGCCTACTGGCCATGGCGTTCCTTCTCGTTGACCGAAGCCACGACAAGGGAGCATGGTGTGTATAAAGGAACCCGCATTCCTGAGAGGGAACAAAGTACTTCCTTTCCACGCCTTTGGCCATCAGTAGAATAGACGACGGTGACTGCCAGATTGTCTTGGCAGTGGCCTGTACAGTCCGTATGATGGGGAGGGCCACTAGGGATGTTGTCTCTGCTGACAGAATGTCCACCACAGGGTCCTCTACCTCCACCACTTCCTCCACTTGGAGGTTCATACTGCGCGCCACTCTGCAGAGCAGTTCCTAGTGGGTGTGGAGGTCCATAGGGGGAGGACCGTAACTGTAATGTCTGCCACCGCCTCATCCGGTGAGGACGAGGAAGTTACCCCCGGGGCTAAAGGATCCTGTGGAGGGTCTTGCTGTTCAAGGTCCGTCACGTTAGCCGGGTGGGCCCCCAATGGCACTGGAGCAGTTGCCTCAGCATTCCCCGGGGGAGGGGGAGAGAGATACCGTGGCCTCCGGTACTCGTGGCTCCGAAGGGGCGGAACGAGAGGCCCTCGAAGGGACCTCTTGGGCTTGATGGTATGCCCAAGAGGTCTCAAAGGACCACTGTGGGGGTTCCTGGCCCAGGTCCTGGCCTTCTTCCAGCCACTAGCGTGCATCACCCTCACCCTGGTCCTGGGCATGGAAACCACCTTGAGAGCGTGATGACGCAGAAGTGGAGCAGGACGGCCAAGGCGGTGTGGTATGGGACGGTGCCGAGTCCCTCTGTGCCGGGGACTGGTGGTGTGATGCAGAGCGGTACCAAGACAGTGAACGGTGCCTGCGGTCATAGTGGTACCATGAGCCTGATCTAGATCTCGATGGAGACCTCCGATGAGATCGGCTGCTAGACCGGCTCTGGGACCGGTACTAGGAGCGGTGCTGAGAGTCCAGTCGGTACTGGCCATACCACGATTCAGACCTCCGGGAGCCGGAGCAGCGGCGCAAGTGCGACCGGCGCCGAGAACGATATCAGTGCTGGGACCACGATCGGGACCGGTGCCATCCTGCTTTGCTGGATGATGGCAGTTGCATCAGGGACAGCTTCCCTTTTGATCGGAACGTCCGCACCGGCGGTGCCGGGGGCTGCAGAAGAACCGGCTCCATGAGCGCGATCAAGTCCCGTGCTGTTGAGAAGGTCTCCGGTGTAGACGGTAGTCCCAGCTCAACCACAGTGCATCCTGGGAAGCTCACAGGCACCAGACTCAACGGCCCTTGCGGTGCCGGAGTCGACAGTGCCGGGGCCGCTAGTTGTCCCACGCGCTCCAGTAACGGACGCAGCTCTGGCTGCGGTGCAGGAGGCGCTGGCGGTTGGGGAGCCGACGAGCTGGGGGGAGGAGGGGAGGAGAAGACCCCACTCCCTCTCAGAAAGAAAATAATCTAATCTAACTACTACAACTGTAAACAACTATTAACAACTACTTATCACTAAAGAGAACTCTTAACATGTACAAACAACAAATGCTAGGGAGAGTGGAGAACAGCTAGCTGCGCTCCACAGTTCCAACGACCGTCACGGGCGGTAAGAAGGAACTGAGGGGGCTCTGGGTCGGCAGGGGCATATATCCGGCGCCGTAAGCGCGCCACTCCAAGGGGTGCCTCAGCCGACCCACCAAGTGTTGCTAGGGTAAAAATCTTCCGATGATGGTGCATGCGGCGCGCACACACCTAATTAGAATCCATATGAGCAAGCACTCGAAGAAGAACAAAAAGTTACTAGTGTTAATCATCATAACTCTATGCCATGGTTTGCTAATGGAGAAAATGTTCTATAGTGGCAGTTTTCCTTCTGATACCTGTGGAAGCCTTCATGAAAAGATTAGGAGAGGAATATAAAACTATCTTTTGATACATGCCCTCAATAATGTTCATTGCATCCAAAACTGGGGGCGCAGGGAACAGATTTTGGGAGGCCTTGGCCTTTGTGTTGCAAAGAAGATTTTCAATGAACTAGCTACTTTAAGTTTACTTTTAAATACTTATTTCATGCACTCCATATCATAATAGCAAACAAAACACTAAGAACACTGAAGTGAATAAACATAAATAGCAAACAGAGGAAGCTGCAGTTTCCTAAGCTTACTTGACGGAGAACTGAACTAAGTACCACACAAAAACCTTGAAATGCAGAAAAACCCTGCTTCGCTAAACTTGAGTACAAAGGATTAACAATATCTAAAGCAGCAGTTCCCTGGCTGTGGACTGCATCCCCAAATGGGGTCCCACCATCAGCAGATGGGGTTGAGGAGATTCCCATGGTGCAGAAGATGTCATTTTGCTCTTCACAGTATGACTTCACATGTACGATGTGTGCGAGGTCATAATATATGGAGAACACCATTTTGCTCTACAAAATGGCATTCTCCGCACAGTGTAACCTCATGTACCATATGTTCAAGGCATGCTGTGCTCTTCAAAATGGTTGCTTCCATGCTGTCTGGGGCCCACAAGGAAATAATTCACTAAAATGGGGTCATGCTGGCAAAAAGTTTGGGAACCCTTGATCTAAAGCGCACATTTTCCTGAAAGAATTTGAGCACTGCTGAACTTCATTTATGTAGGGCTGAGAAACAGCAGCAAATGTAGGTATTTAAAAATCAGGAAACAAAAAGTTATGGTTCTCTCTGAATTCTCTCACACTGAACATACAGATCCATAAAATTCCACCCATGCTGCAGGGGATTTCCTTGCCTGAAGGGAAAATACCTTTAAATAAAACTGAGTCTTTTTTTTTTTTTTTTAAGTCAATTCTTTCTATAGTACAGGTGGACGTTCAAGCTTCTGCAATGGACTAAGACCTGAATTTTGTAAACAGTAGCACAAAAACAGACCTACACAGCCATCATCAATACTTTGTAGTTATTTTAGTACCATAAATAGTAACATGACTAAGCCTAATGGTAATTTCTTATGGTACACGTATCAAATGTGCATGTATGTATGTATGCAGAAATAGAGTCTTAAATTTGTTTTACAGCATAAATCAAAAAAAGATGAATGCATTTTGCTCTAGCTGTCCAAAGTATTCACTTCTGGGACAATATGTAATATGGAAAAGTTCTGCCTAAAAAAAAAAAACCTTTCAGAAAATTACTGAATGAGGCTATAATGAAAATCTCAATGTCAGATTAACTACAACTTTTGCTACACATATACATTATGTCTATAGCTAAAACATTCAACTATTTAAGTAATTATTAAACAGCTGTTAGAAAAATAAGGGTATAAGATCATGTTAAGTGCCTCAGAGTTATCTGACACTTACCACACTCAGAACATTATGCCACAGAGTTATCTGACACTTACCACACTCACCTGGCTTCAGATCCAGCGCAGCAAGAGACTCTGAATGTAAGAAATACAATGTTGGACTGACAGTAAATAATACATAGTTGTCATGGCGTTCGTCCAAGATAATGAGAACCAAATCGCCAACCTGAAAACTGGATAAAATAAGAATACTTAACAGCAAAATATAAAAATATAGTATTGAATATTTACACTGATTACTAAAGCACTTTTTTAAAGCATTACACAGACCTATTTATCACTATTTGAAACACATTTTAGAATTTATACATATCTGTACATTTTGTAATGCCAGTTAATTGAGTATTAGGTTTCCTATGAGGACAGTGTCAATTCCTCACCGTTTAAAAAAAAAAAAAAATATCTTTTGGTGCCTCTTTTTTCTCCGAACAATGTGCTTCAAACAAATTTTTCTGCAAGAAGTTACACATACGCAGCCGTGATGCTTGCCAGGGGCTACCCAGGGTTGTGAGGCACTTTGCCACCACCTGCTATAAGCATGAGGGAGTCTTGTCTGTGCCTGCCGTGGATCAGCTCCTTAACTCCACCAGTCTCTGGCAATCCAAGCACTACTTTCCAGGCCTCATTCTTTCTATACAGGTTAGCAATAGGCACAAACCAACCTTTGACCATCCCTCTGGAGAGATCAGCCCCTGTTCCACTGACCATGCACTGAACTCTCAGGTCATCCTCTACTCACAAAGTAATAGCACAAACCAGCTTACTCGATTCAACTCAGGATCACTACTCTGCTTAACACACAGCATATAGATATATTATGGTGAAGGCAAGAATAAGCTTATTTTCAAATGATAGTAAGAAAACATTGGAAAAATGATTCCATATAAAACAAAATCGTAACACGCTTTCTAGAGCTTAAACTTAACTCACAAGACCTACAGGATAGTTTATCTCAAGCCCTTTTCCCAGTTTTTTCAACCAGGATGACTGATATCCCCCTTCACATATACCAGAGCAGACCTTTGATATTCACCTGAAAACAGGGTTTTCCACCTTCCAGCTGTTTACCGCTTTCTGTGAATTACTTCTGAAGTCTCCAAAAGCTCTTCATTAGCAGCTGATTCAGTGCTTGTTCACACCTAAAATGAAGCTGTGGCACTGTAGCGCTTTACTGAAGACACTACCTAAACTGATGGGAGAGGTTCTCCTGTCGGTATAGGTATTCCACCTCCCTGAGAAACGGTAGCTAGGCCAATGGGAGAATTCTACAATGGGGGTCAGTTTAATTACGTCGCCCAGAGGTGTGGATTGTGTGATGTAGCAATTCCAACCTAATTTCCTAGTATTGATCAGGCCTCAGTATGTTAATAAACTTTGGCTGTAGGTCACACAGTATACAATGGTCCACCAGGGAGATAAGTATCTCCTACCTCTTGTTTGGAGAAGTTCGACTCAAGGAGTACTACATATGAGTGACCTGCCTTTAACTACAAGATTTAGAGAACATAATTTTCAGCATATACACATAATTCCTCACATATTTTCCATACAATGATTATGATGACTAGTGTAACACAGGTGTTGATTAGAAACCTTACATGACATTCTTTTGGCGAACCGAGGGGACACTTGTACCCCTATGTAGCACCGTACCCTCTGCCAGTTGGCATTAAGAAGTCCTTGGGTCACACCAATACATGGGAAGGTGTGGGGGGGGAAATATCTCTGAGTGGTAACAGCTAATTTAAATCTCATTGTTTTGTATGTGTAGTTTTCCAATGTGCATTACTTTGCATTTATCAACACTGAATTTCATCTGCCTTTTCGTTGCCCAGTCATCTTTGCAGTCTGCTTTGGACTTAACTATCTTGAGCAATTTTGTATCATCTGCAAACTTTGCCACCTCACTGTTTACTCCCATTTCCAGATGATTTACGTATATGTTGAGCAGCACTGGTCCCAGTACAGATCCTTGGGGGTCCCCAATATTTACTTCTTTCCACTTTGAAAACTGACCACTTATTCCCATTCTTTGTTATCTATCTTTTAATGAGATACTGATCCATGAGAGGACATTCCCTCCTATCTCATGACTCCTTTTTTCTTAAGAGCTTTTGGTGAGGGACCTTGTCAAAGCTTTCTGCAAGTCCAAGTACACTATACCCACTGGATCACCCTTGTCCTTTCATTGTTTTTTTTTTTTAAATTGGGGCTGTGGAAGAAACCAAGTCCTCACGCTACGTTTGTTAGCAAAAAGTCAGAGACAGTTTTATTATGAGCAATTGCAAGGGAAGATGGCAATCGGACAGGGATGGCCTTAGGCAGACCTTCCCCCTACAAGCAGCATAAGACAAGTATTTATACCTTCCCGTTACATGTACCAACGGCTAATGGTTATCCTTTGTTTATACAAACTCCCTCCAGACACTACCTTATCTCAAGGTTTCTGCTTAAATCAGCATTCCATTCTTATCAACTAAAGCGAGCAGAAAAGCAAGGCGTGAAGCAGCATCTCTTACAATTCTCGCGTTGTTAAGAGTTACATTTCACTCTATCCTTAAACCTGACTAAAACGTGTACCCTGCTTTAATTCTGCTTCCACATTCCCCCCTTTTGTGCTTATAGCACAACTAATATTTTGAGCCTCTATTGTGGTGTTTTTCAAAAGTTTCCAGGCATCTTGCTTTTAATTTACATTTAAACTAATCTACTAATTTTTGTGTAGTTCCCCTTTTTGAAATTTAAATGCTACTGTGGTAGGTTTCTCTGATATCTTTCCCCCTATGAGAATGTTAAATTTTATTACATTATGATTGCTATTACCAAGTGGTTCAGTTATATTCACCTCTTGGACCAAATACTAAGCACACTTTAGGATTAAATAAAGAATTGCCTCCCCCTTTGTGGGATCCAGGACAAGCTTTTTCAAGAAGCAGTCATTAATGGTGTCTAGAAATTTTATCTCTGCATTTGGTCCTGACATGACATGTACCCAATAAATCTGAAGGTAGATGCTATCACCCATTATTATTGGGTTTTTTATTTTTATAGTCTTTCTAATCTCCCTGAGCATTTCACAATCACCATCATAATCCTAGTCAGGTGATCACTAGTATATTCCTACAGCTATACTTTTATTCTTGAAACATGGGATTTCTATCCATAGAGATTCAATGGTACCGTGTGAGTCATTTAAGATTTTCACTATATTTGACTCTATGCTTTGTTTCACATATAATGCCATTCCTCCATCAGCATGACCTACTCTATCATTCCTATGTATTTCGTACCCTGGTATTACTGTGTCCCTTTGATTAGCATAGTCCATGACAGCCACAGAGCTACATCAAGAAACAACTTTCCAGTTCAGATCCAACATCTCTCAGACCTTCCTTTGCTTAATAAATAAATAAATAAATAAATAATAGCTAATTGCAATTATCTTGCTTGTTCTTAATCATGATAAAATTACTTGGCACTCAACTTGAAACACCCCTTTCTACCTCACATTATTATAAGTAACAATACGAACTCAGACGATCAGAAGTGGATACTAACACATAAAATAAGATACCTTAAAGAAAAGTATCAGAGGGGTAGCCGTGTTAGTCTGGATCTGTAAAATGCAACAGAGTCTCCTGTGGCACCTTTAAGACTAACAGATGTATTGGAGCATAAGCTTTCGTGGGTGACAAAGTGCGTCTGATGAAGTGGGTATTCACCCACGAAAGCTTATGCTCCAATACATCTGTTAGTCTTAAAGGTGCCACAGGACTCTCTGTTGCTTCTTAAAGAAAAGGATGACCTTGCTGTAAACACCAACAGTGAAATCTGAAGTTAATAGCAAAAAGCCCACTGACATCTTTGGGTCCTGGATTTGTCCCCAGCAATTTTTAATAGTGCCTAGCCAGTTACCATGATACACATCTCTTTGAAAAAAGGCATCTTCAGAAGTAATCTTGGGAATTCATATGGTCATATTTTTAGCACTGCAGAGTTATTCTGAATAGAGTAATTATTTCTTGGACATAAAATCATAGCTGAAATCCCCAACTAGATTTATCATTATAAAAAAGCCATGAAATGAGAATGAATCCAAATTATGGTGATGAAGTTATACAAATAATTTAAAAATACACTGTAGCCTCATGGACCATGTATTGAAAGCTTGATTGTAATAGAATATAAAGAATCATAAATTTAATAAAGATTTATTACTAAGGAAATTCACTGTAGTCTCAAACATGAATTTGAGGTTAGATGCTGAAAAGAATTACTACACATTACTTCCACATACTTTAACTGTACATTTGTTACTGAAGACATAAAATTTACTGAGCCATATCAAGAACAAAACGTGAGAATAAAAATATACTTACTCTCTGATAGCTATTTTTTCAGAATGTCTTGAGGACACTGAAGACATGCTTTGGGACATCTAGAAAAATAATGAAAAAGCAAACAACTATAAAATATTGGCAGTATACATTGTAGGTAGCGGGCAATTAAGATTGTTTTAATTTATATACGAATCATGACAAAAATATTAAAACTAACAAATGTTCTTATTACCATCTTGACCATTTTCTTTGTGTGTATACTTTCCCTTCTCTTGTATTTTTCTTTGGTCATTTTAAAATGTAAGCTTTTTAGGACAGGTATTGAAACACAGCACATTTCAGGTGCGTCCATAATATAAAAAATATGTAAAGAATAATAATTACATAAATGAAATTTTATTTTGTATGGCCTCTCAAACTATAGCCCAAAACACTTTAAAGAGTTAATATCAGAGTGAAAGAAAACTTAAGAGGTAGAAAAAGAAGATATTTTTAGATGAGATAAAAATAAGCAGAGCATCACTAAGGCATAAGAAAACTGCTGCAGATGGCAGGCAGTTGAACAGACAGTTACTTTTATACTAACCGTGGTGGGACTGTGTGAAGGGTCAGAGAACTTGACAAAGCTAGACAAGAGAAAGGAGCAAGGAAGAGGATAAAGTTTACGGATGGTTTTAAAAACAATCAGGACAATTTTGGAGTAGAACCTGCAATAATTAGTGAGCAAATGAAGTGTTTAATGATTGGGCACAATATAAATCAAACTACCTGTATGTGTGAGAAAGTGGGCGGAAGCATTTAACACATGCTGGTGCAGGTAGGATAAGACTTGTGGAGACCAGGCTGAAAGGAGTTGAAGACAAGGGTGAAAGTTTCAGCAGAGGTGGAAGTGATGCAGCAATGTTGCAGAGGAGGTGGAAGGCATATTAGCAAACAAAGGAGATGAAAAAGTTCAGGGTCAAGAATTTATACTCAGTCCTGTGGACAGTGGAGGCAGATACCTCATTTGAGAAATTATATGACATTTTGTTTTTCAGGATAACTCCTTGTGCCCAAAGGAGTATACCAAAAAGTACCGCACAGTATCACAATTTTACCTACAAGAAATTAAGGGCAATTCATTGCAGTGCTTTTCAATATTTTTAAAATATATATATAAATCCTTCATCTGCAATGAATTTTAGCTTCTCTTTTGAAAATGCATTTTTTCACCTGAATGGCTACACCTCAAAATGTATTTTTGCTCCATTGTTTAACTGTGCAGTAGATGATGTACTTTTAAATGCCATGTATTGAAAGAATTCAAGTGCATAAAAACATTTTTCAATAAGATAGAGCTACACACATGTTCAAACTGATTAACTAAAACATTGAAGATATGAAAATACTTAAAAAGGAAAGAAATTTGACAGATACTGAAGGACAGATTTAAACATGGCTATAATTTTATGCAACAGGCATATACATTTTAAGTCAAATCCAATAATCACCTACTTTTGACAACAATCCTAGGACTAGGTTACTTTGGTGAGAAGGAATCCTTAGTAGCTACATACCCCATTGAGGGAAAAAGGATTAATCTCCTCAAATATTAATAGGTTTTCATAAGTGTATTTATTCTCTGAGAAATTACTTCTGTACTGCTACTTGTGTCTTGGTTCATTAGCACAAGTGCCAAACAAAGAGGTTGCATCCTCTTTTCGCATCCTATATTTTGAAAAACTTTTAGGACAGCTCAGTGAAACATTTTCAGATCATAGTAACCTAAGGGTTTTTTTAATACACAATCAGATGATTTAAATAATGTTGCATTGTGAATGACTTCTTTCCCAGCTGCTTATTCTTTCTTTCCTCACTCCCACCCTGAAAATAAAGAAAAGCCTTTCTGCCAAAGAAGTAAATTTCAGAGCGAAACAATCAAAACAAAAAGAAAGCCTTAGAAGAAACCATTTTCAACTATGCAAATGTACATAATGAAAAGCACAGATCTATGTACTTTAAAAACAATTTGTCTTAGAAAGCTGTGTAACGGCCTTGTTGATGCAGGCACTTTCACACTACATTTAAGATACAATTTTCAAAGGTGCCTAAAGGTTTAAGGCTCCCAGTTCCTACTAATATTCAACGGGAGCTGGCTGCCTAACTCCCTTGTGTCCCTCCCATTTGTCCAGCCTCAAATGACAGCTAAACTCAATACCTTGGGGAGTGTTGTCAAATGGCTAGACACAGAGACCTGAGACTGGATGTAATAGTTCCCTATGACACAAAGGTGTTCTAAAGCTTAATTAAGGTGAAATGTAATTGCAAATGATTACTTATTAAAATCATTTATTATTAAAATTTGCCTTTTATTTTGACCAGGTGACCTTGTTAAAGGTACAATGGAATGTCTAGAACAGTGGTGGCAACCGGCGGCCCATCAGGGCAACCCGCAGGCGGGCCGCCAGACAGTTTGTTTTCATTTACATGGCCGCCCGCAGCTCCCAGTGGCTGCGGTTCACTGTTCCCTGCCAATGGGAGCTGCAGGTGGCTGTGCAAATGTAAACAAACTGTCTGGCTGCCCACCAGCGGATTACCCTGACGGGCCGCGTGTGGCCCGCCACTGGTATAGAGGGTCTTTAATGGCCTCTATCCTGCAAACACTTACACATGCAAGCAGTCCCACTAACCGTACTACTCACATGTTGTGTAAGTATTCGCGTGATAGAAACCTAACTCATTAGTCACTATACAAGTATGATGTATCCTAGCGACAGCCTCTCTTCAAAAAAAACAACCCCCCCCCCCCAAAAAAAAAACAGTATCAGTACTCTTTGCAAGTATGGAAGCCCCTTCATGACTAATTTCTCACATCACTCTTCTCCAAACTTTCTATTTCTGCTCTTACTTTAAGATGAAGAGACCAAAGCTGAAAGCAGTGCAAAATACGCAAGGATGCACTGAACTTTTAATAATGACATTTCCGGTATCATTCTCTTATACAGTCTAAAATCAGATTAATTTTGAGCACTGCTATACGTGGGAGACAATGTCACCTTTGAATCAGCCTCAATATACAAATAAGTCTTTTTTCCCCTGAAAGTTCACAACTAAATTTGGAACCTATCAAATGTGTAAAAGTAGTTTAAATTGTTCTTCCCAGTTTGCCAGACTTGAAATATCTTGCAGAATTTGCAATACTTGAGAAAGTTATCTAGTTATCTTCTGATTTGTAAAGCCAAAGCCTTACATTTCTTGGTCTTTTATACAAGTAACATTTTGTTACTGTTTCAGTTTTAACATTTTATTTTTACATTTTAACAGTTTTCAGACAATTTTAACCTTGTTTAGATAATTACTTAATTTTTGTTTTAAAACTCCTTAACATAGTGTAATGCTGACAGACCCCAGTCATCGGCAGGTGGGATTGAATCTGGGACCTCTGAAGCTTAGTGCATGAGCCTATACTCCATGTTTAGCTAAGGCTGTAGCAGACTCATTAATCTCTAAGTGGTCTAGGTGCCACCAGAGAGGGACAGAACACCACACACAGCAGGCCTGGGTTACAATAGCACTTCTAATATATCCTTGTGAGATCCACAATCTAGACAAACAGACTGACAACCTTTCAATAAAAAGAAATAGAAGTTTCCTATTGCCCAGTGTTTCCAAAGATTTAAAATAACCCTACCATTCTCTTTTGCCTTTATTGTTAATGTGCAAAATAATTAAAAATACAATAGTACCATTTCTTAAAAGGAGAGCCTTCAGGTATTTATTCTGCTGCTGCTAGGGGAGACCCACACATTGACTTTAGTGAAAAGTGAAGTATTTAGTGTATTGTGTATTATACATAATACCTTAAATATATTAATTCTCTATCTTAATGCAATAGCATCCAAGCAAAGAGTAGCATTAAAACATTACTGCAAACTCAGGTTTTACAAATCAGATCAAGAAAAAAAAAATGCTTTCCAGGTTTGTGCCTGTTGCAATTCAGGCAGAGAAGAATAATGGAAGGCGAACACTGAAGTAATTATTTTGTAAGAAACTTGGTGGCAACATGCTTACATTTCAAACTATCAACTCTGGCATAGCATTATATAGGCTCTCTAGTTTCTGTACTATTATGAAGCCAAGTAACAGCATAACAGCCAGCATGATTTCCTAAAATAACTTAACTCTTAAATAAATCAACATAACCTTTTTCAATATATTTATATAATTTTCAGGTTATCCCAGTAAGATAATTTTTTTGTTATCTGTAAATTGATACTTGTGCTTACATGCGTTAACCCAAGTTTACTACTGAGTTACCATGAATACGCAGAGCTCATGTTTTTTGGCAGATGGCATAAAGGTCAGGGAGCTGTAGAGTTTCTACAGAGAAATTTCTGAAGTGGTGTACCAGTAATAGAACTAGTTGAAAAAATTTCCGTCTGAATGATTTTCTGACAAAAATGTCTTTTTCACAGAATTAAAATCTTCTGTGAAAAATTTTCAGTTTTGCTGAAAAATGTTGATTTTTCATCAGGAAAATCAAAGTAACAGCTGCCTGCCTGGAGGCTTTTGTCAATTTCACTTTCTGCAAAGTAAAATTGACAGAAGCTTTCCAGAAGGGTGTTGAAGCCCCAGGTGCTCTGACTCCCCCGCTGCAGAGTACTCTGCGGCCGGGGTCCCTACCCTTCCAGGGTTCATGGCTCTGGGACAACCCCACCATGCCAGAGGTCCCAGGCTCTCTGCCATGGAGCGTCTAGCTACTACCACATTACAAATGAATAAACAAATACAAATAGTCATTAGCTTTTCTTAATCCCCATCTCTTTTTTTCCAAATGTGGTTGGGCAAACTAGTAAAAGGAGATTTAACAATACAGCAAGTATGCATGGGTAGTGCTGCAGAGGAAGACAAAATGCAAGACAAAGTAATAATTTCAGATCAGACTAATTTTTTAACTCAAAAGATTATTCTGTAACAAAAACAAGTTTGTAAAGTATAGAACCTTTGTAACTCTCCTTTGTCCTCAGAATAAATCTTACAATTTTCAAATTGAACCAATTTTCCAAAGACAAGGTTATAGTGAGATAAACCAGGGTTTTAGAATGGAAAGGTGGTTGCAAACCAGCGGTGTGTGCAGAAATTAAAATCCGACCCCTTTTGGAGAGACACATTCTGCCGTCCCCACTCCAGGAGCTTGCTCTCCCCTCGCTGCACTTGGCCTCAGGAAGAGCTCACTGCTCCCCACCGCCCCAGCCCTGAAAGAAGCTCGCTCTTTCCCCTGCCCTGGCCACAGCAGGAGCTTGCTCTCCCCCCGCCTCCCTCCCCGATCCCCGCCTGCTTATATGCCCCTGTTGCAAACCTAACATGAAAAAGCTACCACTTCACCATAATGCTAAATGTCTAGCTCCTTTGCCCTACAGAAGTTTTGATCAGAGTAATTGTTGGCTATTGATGATCCTGTCAGGTTAAAAAAACGTGTTTGCACTGCAAGTCATGGGTGAAATTCTGTGCTGGGCTTCTATAAGACATCTCTGTCCCCTTTCCAGATTCTGGGCTGCTCCAGGGACCAGAGTGGCCTGTGGCATGAACAGCAGCACTGCCCACAATCTCTGCAGTTCTATATGCTATAGCCCTGTCCTGACATGCCCTTCCACTCCCAGAAACCCACCCCAGCAAGTCTCCCAATACCAGGACTTGCAAGGAGGCCTTCAGAGGACACCCTCTGGCTGTATTACTCAAACCTGGTCTACTATTAAAAACTAGATTAACCAAGTTATGTTGCTTTTGGCTGTGAAAAATTTTGTGCCTTGAGCTCAATAGTTAGGTTGACCTAACCTCTGGTGTAGATGTGGCTAGAGCAACGGAAATCTTCCGTTGACCTAGTTACCACTTCTCAAAGAAGTGGATTAACTACATCAATGGAAAAGCCCCTTTTATCGATGCAGGAAACATTTACAGCTACAGTGCTCTAGAGGCACAGTTGCAGCACCGTAGTTATGTTGCTATAGTGTAGACATAGCCTCAGTTCCTGTACTGTGGGAATTCTCCTTTGAGGCTGGAACTAATGCCCTGTGGGCTTTTTTACCTGGCATACAGGGGCAGAAACAGGTGTGAGAATCTCACCCAAACCTTCCAAATCTTACAATTCCTCCAGGCAGTATTAAGTGTGAAATGGTAAACCATTACATGCCTTGTCTTGGGTGTGGAATGAGTTGCAAACGTCCCATGAATGAACCAGCCCTGGCTTTGGCAGTGAGAATAGGAGGTTTGTAGATGTCTTGTACAATAGCAAGTATTTATCAATCTCATAGACTCATAGACTTTAAGGTCAGAAGGGACCATTATGATCATCTGGTCTGACCCCCTGCATGCTGCAGGCCATAAAACCGTCCCTACCCCTTCCCTGGACTCTGCCGTTGAAGTCCCCAATCCTGTTTTTAGTGACTTCAATCGGCAGAGACCCTCCTGCTAGAGATCCCTGCCCCATGCTGCGGAGGAAGGCGAAAAACCTCCAGAGGCTCAGCCAATCTGCCCTGGAGGAAAATTCCTTCCCGACCCCAAATGTGGCGATCAGTAAGACCCCGAGCATATAGGCAAGAGTCTCCAGCCTGACCCCGTTAGCCATTATACTATTTACCCACCATTGCTTGGCTTCCCTTGACTACTATGTTTTACCATTAAACCATTCCCTCCATATTTTTAATCACTCCTGAGCACCAGGAATTAGTTCAGGCAAGCCCCTTGCAGCATACAATCAGTAAAAGAGAATTATATATTTATATTTTGCTTTTTGGGTCAACCTATTTCATATTTGTTAGATTAGACCACTAGTTCGTTCCCTAGAAAAGGAAACTGTCTCCTCAGCTGTTTCATCAACAAGGCTGAATTGAACCTCATAGGATTTACTCAATAATTGAGAAAAGCTATAAATGAATCCTGTTAGAGAACTTACTTCACAGCTTGCCCGGCCTTTTATCTCAGCCTCACCATGTGCAGGGCTATCGCGGACAGGTTATAAAGTGAAATTTAGACTTCCATAAATGACATGATTTCTCAGCAAACTGTGGGTCAATGTTTATGACAAGTTCTCCTAAAATAAATTTTTATTCATCTGAATTTATTTATATCCACAGATATAGCTAAACCACCAAGTAACTTCGGGACTTCACCTCACAAGCATACTTCATGCTTACAACACTCTAGCTAGAAAGGCCAGGTAAATATGCAAGTTTTATTTATCTGGAAAAGTAGCTAAATGCAAAAAAATATTCCTATTTTTGTAACTAATAGATATTAGTGCTTAGTCTCTTCCAGCTGTCTTGCAACTGTTTTACTGCTACCGGTTCCTTAAGCCAAGTGGATTTTTTTTTCCCCCAATAAAACTCTGCTAGCTCCAAGGGTTTGGTCACCTTTACCAATTCCCAGACAGATATTTTTAACTTTATTGATGCACTGGTGTAAAATTAGATTTATGCAGTGCTGATTCAGGCCCTTGTGTAATAATTTTTCATTGAAATGGTGCTCAAACCTGGATATAGGACTGAAAGTCATCTTGTTAACTAGCTCTAGAGTTCTAAGCCACAAGTAACAGGAATAAATTCAATGGGGTATGGATTGTCTTAAGGGATTTGTAATAGGATAGGAGGCCTTTCACGGGGCTGTAGGTTCCAAATCTGGTTCAACTTAGTAGTTACCAAAAATTACCTCTGATGGCTGTTCAGTGACCCGTGTGAAATATAACTAATACAGTAGAACCTCAGAGTTACAAACACCAAAGTTATGAACTGACCAGTCAACAATATACCTCATTTGGAACTAGAAGTACGCAATCAGGCGACAGCAGAGATCCCCGCCACATCCCAACCCCCCCTCCCCCAACCCAATACAGTACTGTTGTGACCAGGGTCCTAGTGGGGAGTCAGCTATGGTCACTCAATTAGGGTGAACTGCAAAGAATGGGGCAGTAAAACCCCAAAAAGCTAGTGGATATTCCTGCTTCAACCACCATTCCAGGGGACATGTGTCCATGCTGATGACAATCCAAAGCACTGCAGACTAGTGCATGTTCATTTTCATTATCTGAGTCAGATGCCAACAGCAGAAGGTTGATTTTTTTCTTTTTTGGTGGTTCGGGTTCTGTAGTTTATGCATCGGAGTGTTGCTCTTTTAAGAATTCTGAAAGCATGCTCCACACCTCGTCCCTCTCAGATTTTGGAAGGCACTTCAGATTCTTAAAGCTTGGGTCGAGTGCTGTAGCTATCTTTAGAAATCTCAAAGTGGTACCTTCTTTGAGTTTTGTCAAATTTGTAATGAAAGTGTTCTTAAAATGAACACCATGTGCTGGGTCATCATCTGAGACTGCTATAACATGAAATACATGGCAGAATGCGGGTAAAACAGAGCAGGGAACATACAATTCTCCCCCAAGGAGTTCAGTCACAAATTTAATTAATGCATTATTTTTTTAATGAGCGTCATCAGCATGGAAGCACGTCCTCCGGAATGGTGGCCGAAGCATGAAGGGGCATATGAATATTTATCATATCTGGCATGTAAATACCTTGCAATGCCACCAAAAGTGCCATGCAAATGCCTGTTCTCACACTCTGGTGACATTGTAAATAAGAAGAGGGCAGCATTATCTTTTATAAATGTAAACAAACTTGTTTGTCTTAGTGATTGGCTGAGCAAGAAGTGGGACTGAGTGGACTTGTAGGCTCTAAAGTTTTACATTGTTTTGTTTTTGAGTGCAGTTATGTAACAAAAAAATCTACATTTGTAAGTTGCACTTTCACAACAAAGAGATTGCACTACAGTACTTGTATGAGGTGAATTGAAAAATACTATTTCTTTTGTTTATCATTTTTACAGTGCAAATATCTGTAATGAAAAATAATATACACTTTGATTCCAATTACAGATATTGTAACAGAATACAATGTATATGAAAATGTAGGAAAACATCCAAAATATTTAATAAATTTAAATTGTTATTCTATTGTTTAACAGTGTGATTAAAACTGTGATTAATTGTGTTTTTTTTTAATCAATTAATTTTTTTGAGTTAATCGTGATTAACTGACAATCCCTACATACAACATACCAACATCGTTATAAACTGGATAGATTCTATCCCCATATTTGTTGTTGAGAGCAGCTGGCTTTCCAGGATGATACAATTCCTGTGGTTCCTTCATTCTTTTGAGTTGGAGCTTAAGTCTGTCCACTTTTGCCTTAGCTTCTAGTTCCTGCAATCGAATATATGCCATTTTTTGGTCATGTTCAAAACACAGGCGTTCTTTTTCAGCAGCTTCTCTTTCCATATTAGCTGGTTTTTGTTCGTGTTCAAAATGTTGGTTTCTCACTGCAAGCATTTTTGCTGGGTCTGCTTCCTTATCACTGGCAATTCATAGATTTTTCAGTTCCTGCTCAGGGGCTTTTTTCTTAAAAGACAACCCCTCTGTGAGCACAATTCTTCCAGGCTTTTTCTGTCAGGATCTTGATCATGGGCCACTCACTGTAACTGATTTTTAACCCTTAAACTCTCCAATATCAAAATTAATTTTTTGACAAGCGTGGGTTCTGATCCAAAAACCCAATTAACCTGTGGTAATGTGTATCCTGCCGACTACACCACTGTGACCAGGGTCCTAGTGGGGAGCCAGCTGTGGTCACTCAATTAGGGTGAATTGCAAAGAATGGGGCAGACAATCCCCAAAAAGCTGGTGGATATTCCAATACCTAGATTTACCAAGCCAGAATAAAACATCTTATTTATTACCTTACTGGTTACTCAGAAGTCCAAACAACACAGTTCCCTTAAAGTGATCCAGCCTCAGGCCTCCACCCAGGAACCTATGTCAATTATGATGATTTCTGAAAATCTTATTTCATCATATAAAAGAAAAGGTTCTACCAATCCCAAAGGATTGGACACATTTACCTCCCAGGTTACTAAATTCCAGATCTTACCCAAATACACGCTACAGCCAATTCTTATTAAAAAACAGAAGAGAGAGTATGGTTAAAAGATCAATATACATACAGACATGAGTTCAATTCACTGAGATGCAGATTCATAGCAGAGATGGTGGGCTTCGTAGTTGCAAAGAGTTCTTTCAGAAATAGTTCACAGGTTACAGTCCAATGTCCAAATATCATAGTCAAGGCGTACCAGCATACCTGGGACCTCAGTCTTGCGACTCAAACTTCCCCAAATGAAGTTTAAGCAGATCCGAGATAACAGAATCAGAACCCAAGGATCTTTATAGAATTTCATGTCTTTTGACAAGTAGGGAATTCAAAAGGTAATTAGCATGACTATGAAGGAGGTCCATCACCAGTACCTTAGCTACAGAATTAACATAAGGCAATTTGTTTGTTCCTCCACCATTCACAGATTATTTGCTAGACCAGGGATCGGCAACCTGCGGCTCGCCAGGGTAAGCACCCTGGTGGGCCGGGCCGGTTTGTTTACCTGCCGTGTCCGCAGGTTCAGCCGATCGCGGCTCCCACTGGCTCTGGTTCGCTGCTCCAGGCCAATGGGGGCTGCGAGAAGTGGTGCAGGCCGAAGGATGTGCTGTCCGCCCTTCCTACAGCCCCTACTGGCCTGGAGCGGCGAACTGCAGCCAGTGGGAGCCGCGATCGGCCGAACCTGCGGACATGGAAGGTAAACAAACCGGCCCAGCCCGCCAGAGTGCTTATCCCGGCGAGCCGCGTGCCACAGGTTGGTGATCCCTGTGCTATACATTTCAAAGAGAGATGAATACAGAGATATCCCATGTTTACGATTCATTTAAACGATAGGATGTTCTTTTGACCTCTGAATTATCAGAATGCAGCATATACAGGGACTGTTGATTACATTGTCCGCCCTACTCAGACATATGTAAATACACAAAACACAAACATTATCTCTCCATATGTCTTTTGAGGGTTATTTATTTTGCAGGATGTTTAACCCTTTCTAGCCGTGCCGTCACAACTGTGTTAAATGTAAACTACTAAAAAACCAAAGGGAAAGTTAAAAAAAATTGGCAAGGTAAGGAAACTGTTTCTGTGCTTGTTTCATTTAAATTAAGATGGTTAAAAGCATTAGTCAGTAACCCCTTATGAGCAGAGGTGGGTTTTTTTTTTTATGGTCCTTAGCAGAGTGACTGACAAATGGGAATTTCCTCTGAAGCAAACAGATTTCATTATCTAATTATGGATTTTTTTAAAAGAAATGATGGGAACAATTAATACATTGAAGAGGTTCACCTGTACAAAACAGTTAATATATAGGGACATTGTTTTTTAATATTTCCTTCCTGCCACCAACACACACACACACACAGGTGTTCTACATTAGTTAAGTCATACCAAAGTTTTATTAACTGTCTATTTCACAGTAAGCTTTCTATTTCTTACCTGAGGTTCTCTGCATTTGTGAAAGAGTCTTACATCTGCTATTTATTTTATGCCAAAATGAAGGTTAGCGGATGAGAAGACTATTCTGAGTTTTGAGGTTTTGTTTACCAGTGTTCCTAGCATTAATTAAAACAAACTATTCAGATGGAAACAGTAATTTAATTATCACACAAGTAGGCATAATTTTTAAATCCAGTCTTTACCAGACTGTTACAAAAATGTTAAGAAGGTTCAGTTCTCAAAGTACTGAAGACAACAAAAGACAGTGGTAGCAACTCTTGGTGGAACGTCCTCAGGTGTCATCCCATCACTCAAAGCACCCCCATGTCTACACAAATAATAAAATAAAATAATAATAGAGATATCCCATCTCCTAGAACTGGAAGGGACCTTGAAAGGTCATCGAGTCCAGCCCCCTGCCTTCATTAGCAGGACCAAGTATTGATTTTGCCCCAGCTCCCCAAGTGGCCCCCTCAAAGATTGACCTCACAACCCTGGGTTTAGCAGGCCAATGCTCAAACCACTGAGCTATCCCTCCCTCCAATATAATGCTGTTGAAGAGGAAAGGCAGTGAGATGCATTCTCCCCTCTCAAGAACTGAGCATACTGCTATTTCATTGCTCCCTTCAGTTGTTCTGGGAGCTCGAGCATATGAACTTTGATCTCCCAATGTGTCCGCATGATGCAATAGCTAACCTGCCAGCACAGCTTGAGGGTCCTGTACTTCCATCTCCTGTTTGGTCAGGAGGGGCAAACAAAACTATAAAAAGGGACAGAAGCCCACAAGCCTGCAGAAGCAGGAAAAAGGGTCATTGGGATATGCTCCCTGGATGCTTGAGCCCATGGAAAACCCACTGTTCTCTTTAAAGACAGGCTAGTAACTGAGTAGAGAGCTCCTGCGCCCTTCCAGTAGGCATTGCTTTTCTATACAGTTCTGCAGTCAGCTCCAGACGTGTTCAATCCCATTAGTATACAGCGAGAATGTACAGAGAGCCCTGAAGAACCATCATTGCTATCCTAACAAGTCAATTTTAGTGTTTCAGTAACACAACAGGCAATATACATTAGGACATATAATCAAGATTTTTTTTAAAAGGGGACAAAAATTAGAAAAAAAAATACTGTCTACAACGTGTGAGGAATTTAGATCTGCAAAGTATACCATAATTACCAACAATTGGTTACATCAGACCACAAAGGTGCATAGTACTTCACAAACCCAGAGTAATGTATTTCAGTTCATACATAATTTGTGAAAATATTCCCAATCTTGAATGCTGGATTGTGCCTTTAAACGATAGTCCTGCATTGGCAGGAGGTGGAGAGGCTGTGTTACAATGGAGCAACAGCATCACTATCCTTTCAAAGAAGTGCAGCATCTACTCCTTTCTAGCCCAGCCAGCTGTCCCCTCACTCTGCACCTCTGTGTCTCACTAAGAAAGCTAGTTCCATTGATGGCATTAGCAAAGAGCAGTGGCTCCACTATTCAGTCACAGCTCTACCCTGTCCCCTATCTGGTGCACCTATGCAGGTCCAGCTGTAATCTGGCTCCAATGATACATATTTATCCAGACTTCAAAACAAATTATACATTAATCTCTTCGGCCTTAAGGAAAGAAAAAGTAAATAACTGGACAAAGTAAAATAGAAAGAAATTGAAGACATCCATTATTTTATTAACCAGCTGTAGCACAGCTGCCTTTTTAAATGTAGATTTTTTTCCTATACTTTGTTTCTAGTTCTTGCCATATGCTATAATTAATATCAACTGCACTTACAAGGAAAAGAATGAGGTGTATTATGCAATAGCTTGCAACAAAAAAGTTTACATATTGCTGTACAAGAGAAATTTAAGTCATATAGAAACAAATACGTCATCAAATATAGACTGGGACTTTTTTGTTGTTGTGGTTGAAGAACTCATGAACTTGAGTAAGCTCACCAGAATTAAAGAATTCAAGTTATCCAACCAAATTCTCCTCTCTCCCCCCTACAACTAAAATAAAATAATGTAAGAAATCTCAATTTAAGCTTCAGCTTTGCTATGGCTATCTGAGCATGGTCCCCTGGGGGCTGTCTTTCCCTTTCTAGTAGCCAGGAAATGAAAGATGTAAGTACAGGCAGATCCTCATTCTGCTTGGGAAGGGGAAATCACACAGTGGACTCTGAATGCTTGATATGAAGCAGATTTAAATATATATTCTGCAATCTCTAAAATTAAGAAGATTTGTCTTAATTTGCACTTCTTTATTTTGTTGCCAGATAGTATCCAGGAAATTCAGAAAGAGACAACCTTCCTCCACGAGAAATCACGTACTTACAATCCATCTTGCTTCTTTAGGCCAATATTCTCAAACCTTGTCAAGCACCCAAGACTAGCCTCCCATCTTCTTGCAATACTTACCCCAACTTCAGAACTTTTTTTCACCTATTCTCCTAAACTGAAATCTGAGCAGTAGTTTGAATTGCATGCCCCCATTAGGGTGCCCAGATGTTCTAATTTTACAGGGACAATCCCGATATTTGGGGCTTTGTCTTATATAGGTGCCTATTACCCCTCAACCACAGTCACGATTTTTCACCCTTGCTATCTGGTCACGTTAACTCCCATATAATTCATGTGGGTTGCAGTCTGACTTACCCACATACTCCATCTGAATTATACGGCAAGCTGTTATGTCTCCTGTCTCATTTCCATTCCCTCAGGGTCTAATCTCCCTTTTCAGTAAAATTTATTTTTTAAAAAGCTAATATAGTCCATAAACAATCTGAATCATTTTTTTCAAAAGGTAGTTACTAAATGGCCATTAATTGCACAAATGCCTGATGTGCACATGTGCATGCATTTATGCAAGTTTACCTTATTAAAAATGTGACCCTTGGAGCTAATGCTTTTGCCTGTCTTTTCAAAAGACTGGTTTGGTTTGTATGCTTTGTGAGAGTAAAAGTCTCCCTTTGCTTCCATCCCACCCTGCTGCCTCCAAGTTTTCTTCTATGGAAAACTGCCCTTACTCCAACAATGAAAAAACATCTTATATGGAATTAGATCACTCCTCATTGCCATTTTTTTCTTTTCCTTACTTTGTTCTACTTTGCATGTTAAACTCTAAGGTGTGCAGAGAATTATTACAATTTACATTTTTAAAATTCTTGTTTATTTTTGAAAAAACTATTTTATGAACAGACAAGTGCACAAATGTTTAATGTACTTACCAATCTTTGATTTAATCGCTTATTTTCCTCTTCTTTAAGTTGTAATGTCTGTAGGAGACAGTAATCTAAAATGAATAACCAGTTTAATATTTATGTTCATTATATAGCATAAAACTGTAATAAATACCAAATAGTTTTGAACTGATGAACACTGCACTGTCCATGCACAAACTACTTTTTGTTGTAGGTTTCAGAATTTTAGGAAAACGTTTATAATCTCCTCACAAGCAAAAAGGTACAGACATTTAAAAGTTAAAAAAAAACTGGCAACCACCATGGTGCCACTGAACCTGCTGTCAAGCCACTGGGGGAAGTGTCATCTCCCTGCTCTTACTACAGCTTAACCATGAAACAGAGATAATCTGATTGATTATACTGAACTAGGAGCTGGTGTGAAGCTCAAAATAGAATTTTAAGTGAAGTAAAAACTAAGCCTAACTCTGAAGAAGAGAAAGGAAGGTGGGAATGGGACTGGAGACAAAAAAGGAAATGGGAAGTGGGTTGTTAAACCTTTCAGACTTGTACTTCAAAGAAAAAAAGTCTAATCAATTAAAAACAGCAGATATTTTCAATGATATTCCCAGTCATTGCACCAGTGGGAGTAGTTACACAGCTGTGACTTCACCGACACGGTCCAATCAGTCAGAAACTCTGTCCAAAGCAGTACTTGAATACAAAATACCACACACAGAAGAATATTTCCCCTTTGTAAGTCAATCTAATTTCCTGATTTGTGAACAGAAATTCTAGACTAAAACACTGCATTTAAAAAACCCACACAAAATAATTGGGCTGCATTATAAGAAAAACTGTTCTAGTGTCAGTTTTTTTGTTTTTGTTTTTTTAAAAGAATTGTCCATCCAGGGTTATAGTACATTAGACTTTTAATTAAGAGGATATAAATTAACACAGTGCCAGAGAAGTGGATGAAATCCTTTTGCTTTGTTTCTTCTGAAATTAGTTTCAAGCATTTCTCATACTTTGTGTATCAGTGTTTTAATTCCCTTGTTTTGAAAAGAGTAAACACATCTTGGATTACTATGTGAAAAGAAAAATTGGTCTGCAATCACTTGCATGGAATTTATTTAATCTCTGATCACTTGGTGGAATTATTTCCTTTAATATTACTGTAAATATCTATTATTCTCTAGGAAACCCAGATGTTTGCACTGGTTAATTCCTTGATTAATTTTCTGCTATAAGAAGATCAAACAATACAGTGAACAAATCAAGAATGTGTTACAGCTACTTAAAACGGAAATACTAGCCCCGATTCTCATTCATACAAAGTCTGCTTTACACATCGTGAAGTGTAAGTGGTCCTTAAAGATGGAGTAAATTATATACAGACTCACTCTCAGATCCTGTACACTAAGAGAACGGTGTGAATTATTCTTAATGTAAATGAAAATCAATCCCATTATTCCTTGGAAAAGGCACTTTCCTTTGCAAATACTCATGTGCACCAGAATTTAATAATCATTTACTGCATTATAACTTTACGCGTGTACTAGTCATTTTCAAAGCACTTTACACACCATTAAGTTGCTGAGTGAATATAATAGAAGAGAATCTAATAGAAGAGAATCTACTCACTCTTTCTAACAACATTATCCTCTGTTTTTCTTCAGACAACATATGGATGTTTTCACTAAGGAAAAAAGAAAAACATTTGAGAGATTAAGAAACTATGAAATAATGCAATTTTCTCTTTTCCAAAATGTTTATCTACTGAAAGTTACTGTTTTATGGCTGTATCTCCTGTTGTGTTTGTGCTATTTAAAAACATATAGAATAATAATAATATAACATTTGAGGTTATTGTTTGAAATACTCAAATATATTTGAATGCAAAATTGTCCATTTTAATGGCAAATAGCATATACTGCTGTCCTTCTTATGATGCAAGAATCAATATGGCTACCTTGCTGTTTTTTCTTGGTATATGCACCAGCATTACCATTTCTTAATTTTCCTTTATTATGGTGTGTTCAAGTTAAATGGAAAATTTAGTACCCAGGAATTTTCTTTCTGGGTTTAACATCTGTCAATCACTAATGTGTAGTGTTGTGTCTTGGTCTATGTGGATCTCAAAGGCTTCTAAGGGATTCTAGAGAAGTCCAGCACAAATCAAAGTTCCTCATTTCTATATGCTAGAACTCTTCCAGAGCTGTAGAAATACTTAAGACAAATTAGTAAGAAATAAAACCAATTATAATTAAAACTTTAATGTTTTCACCCATAAGGAAAGAGGATTTCTAAATAAAATCACTTCCTGGCTCCCAATATGAAGACAATATGGGCAGGTCAGATTGCATGAGATGTTAACTTTCTTTCTGGAATTATCAGACACAAAATTTTAAGATTCTGAATTGTAACATAACCCAAAGTGGGGAAAGTAATGAGCAATAAAACATAGCGCAAGAGGAGGGAAGAGAGTTAATACAGATTAGAAGTACCTTGAGCTATAAATTCATTGGGAACTGGTTCTGGCAGCATCTTCCTACCAAAAGGTACCAAATAGTCCATTTTGAAGTCTTTGATAAAGATCTTAATAAAGATCTGCAAAGACATTTTTCCCCCCAAGATGATATCATAGAAGATGAGGAATGAGCTCTAAATCCCTCAGCAACTAGCATGATATCGACTCTATAATTTTTTTTCTCCACCTGTCCAGAGTAGCTTTAATACTCAGAGGGCTGGGCGCATCTGGCAAAAAGAGATGACTATAGATGTTGACTTTAAGATTGAATGCGTGTTCTTGGAATATACTTCGGAATGCTGCAAGTGCATCTAAATTTATGTTAAAACCTGTATTCTGTGGAATGTTGAGTGTTTGAGTAGGTGGAGGAAAAGAATTTCCTGAGAAATATGGAAAGTAGAATCCAACTGTGTTAGGAATTATTCTGGCATCCTGATCATCATTTTTTCAGCGAGCAAACACAACAGCATCCCAGAATTCAGAGAATCACCAGTTTGAGACTAACACCATAACAGAGATGATAGAGACTAATTAACAGGTCCTTATAGACAGAGATTATGCTTCAAAGGGTGCTGTTGTGACAGCGTGTAAAACAAGAGGCTAATCCCATTTTTGGAAAACCAATCTTGCTGTTGTTTTGAAAAGTCTCACTACTCTGGGCTATAAGATGATGTGGGTGTGCTTTCCATTCAGAGAGGCTTGTACCAGCACAGTACTCGAGGATTCTGTAGTTGAACTGGGGAGCCTGTCAATACATTCTACATCCCTGTCCATCATTCTAATGGAGGATTACTTGAGGGAAGAAACTTGACATCATGCCATGCTGGTGAGTGGTTCCAAGATGCTCAATAAAATATCTGTAGCTTATATCTTATATAGAGGTTCACCGAGGGTGGGATGTCTTGTGGACACTGACTAATTTTGTGTTGATGGAGTCTTTTGGAAGCAAGCCCCGCTTGATTGGGATCACCATCTCTCTTGCAAAGGCAGCTACCATCACTCCAACCTTGGGTAAAAGTGTTGGGCTCTCTAACTTTGTAAGATGTTATGGTCCATTTGCTAAGGGTTTCCCATTGTTAGGAGGATTATTCCACTCCTCTTGAATAATATCCTTGAATGAAGGGCCCTGTCTCATTTACATTTTGAAAGGAATTATTTAAGCAGTAGGCTGCTTTTGTTGTTTCCTTCTTTTTCAACCCTGTCAGTTGTGACTATCACATTGTAAAATAATGTCTCAAATAAAGAACAACAGAATGTTTCCTAATTTCCTCTGATGATCACTCATGGCTAGATTGGAATCAGGGAAAGAGGATCAATGTTGACTTGGATATTCTATTTTCCTTTTCAGCCTGTTGGTCTCAGATTCTTGACTGAATTATTTGCACAGCAAAAAGAGAACCTCTTGTGTCTTCTGCTGTCCTGAGAAATGTGCTTGGGCCATTGGAATTCTCTCTCTCCAATTTAACATTTAAGACATGAAGCCCTACAGGAATTGTTTCTACTCACCCCAAAAAAACAAAATAACCCTCATGAGATTAATTTGAGGGGCTAGAAGCCACTAAGGGACTGGTGGGGGTGAGGAGGGAGAAAAAAAAAAATGAGACCCAGGATACTTTGAGAGATCCTCATTTCTGTGGTGTGTATGTGTTTGAGCGATTTACTCTGTGAATGGGCCAGGGGAGATCTCTGCCTTGTAAATGTACGGCTCCGGGTGGTCTATGTTCTTTCTGTTCCTGAAAAAGGAGGCAGGGCTGGTCAGCCTGGAGGCTGAAGCTCGGAGTCCTGAGCCACGGCAAAAGCTCTGAGCCCCACTGCAAGCCAGGGCTGAAGCCCTGAGCCCTGGCACCCTGAGCCCACCCCATTCCCCCCTTCTCACGGGGAAGAAGCCCCAAGCCCTCACATCCCCCCGGAGCTCCTGAGGTGCCCCCCCTATACCTGTGGGGCAGAAGCCCTCCCCATGGCTGATGCCCGGAGGCTCTCCTCACTGGGCCATGAAGTTTTATAGTATGTTGGGGAGGGGGGTCCTCTGAAAGAAAAAGGTTGAGAATGCCTGCTTATGAACACAGGGCAGTTTCAGAGTAAAGGTCACATTCTCTTTAGCAATGCACAGAAAAAAATGTAATCATGATGGAGTCAAATTGCAAATTTTATCCATTGCACATTGGACAAAATATAGATTAATTCATATATTGCATATGAGAGTACAATTTCAATATTTTCAAATAAATACTGGGAATTCCACTGGAAATGACTGAATTCTGCACACTACTTAACACAGTCACTAAACACAAAAGCAAGGATAAAGTACTTTGTTCATTTATCTTGCAAAAGAGAATTTGTTTTAAGAAAAAAATAAGGAAAAAAAAACACTATTAAAAGTATGCTAAAGTAAAACTCAAAATCACTCCCACGGTCGCCACAAATTTTCTTGGAGTTTAGATTCCAATTTCCTGTAAACCTGGTGGTAAAAAGGGTACTGAAAAGGAATAGGAGAGTCTAATGGCTTTATAGATTAGCTTGAGGAAAGCATTCCAACTATGAAGATGAAGAGTATACAAAGATGCTTATGGGAGGAGTGAACGAGTAGGTGGCCAAGTCTGATATCACTGGTGGAGAGAGGAGGAATAGGCAACTTGATAAAATACAAGCAAAGATAAGCAGGTAAAGGTAGAGTTGTGAAGCGCCTTAATAGGCGAGAACAAGAATTAGAGATGATGGAAAAGGGAGAACCACAGAAAGCATTTAAAAAGTACAGGGTGATAGTTGGAAGAATGGTTAAGAAAGATTATTTTAACAGAGGTGGGAGAGGGAGAAGAGAAGAAATATGGGTAGAAATACAATTACCTCCCTTTTCAACTTCATAGTAGTTTCCCTCCCTGCATGCCCTCCCCCCAAACTTTGAATTAAATTTTAAAGAAAAACAAAACTACTGACTGCTTAAAATGAGTGCTTTTTTTGAGAAATACTAGTACATTTTCCATCAAATTTGGACCCAATTTTTGGACACTATACTTCATTTCTTATCTAACATGGGAATATGCTCTCCAATAATAGTTTATCAATTGTAGCCACCGTCAGTGAAAGATAACTAAGGCAATCATATGTTGACAATGTCAAAGATCTACATAATAAAAACTGTGGTGTCGTTTTGAAGTTTTTTTAAATTACTACTCTCTCATTTTAATGCTAAATTGTAATGTTTAGATAATTCAAGGAAAACTAGTTGTTAGTGACAACATATTTTTTTCCCCACCAGTAAAAGCAACTTATTTTAATTACTAACAAAAACAAACTAGTCCTTTTTCCAGTGTTGCATATAAAAATAGATTACTTTGATTTTAATGAAGTATATAGGAAACTGATAAACCATATAGAAAGTGTTCAGGAACGAATAATAGAAATAATTGTAAAATTCAAAACAAACAGTATTTCTTGTCAAAATGAGGAAGATGCAGGAAATCCAGATTCCAGGCTGAAACGGTAACCCTAATTCACTCTGTGCTGAAAGAATCACCCCACTGATGCTAGGGCCTCAGAGGGAACCACTACAACTGTGAAATAAGCTGCACTTAAGAGATTTTTCTTTCAAAGCAAATTTTAACAAGAGAGACCATAGCAACTCAGAACAATGTAAAACAATAAATTTTAAAGATTGCAGATACTATTTCAGAAAGGTTGTGGTCTCCAGTTTATGTGGTTTCTGCATAACGAACATTTGCTGTAAATGGTTAAGAACTATCACATTTTGAGTCTCTTTTGTAAGACTACTACAAATAGAAAAATGACAGGATTGAAAGGATTAAAAGGGAAAACTGCTACAATTCCAGGTTCCTGAATTTTTTTCCAATAATGGGGATAAATCTTAACAAGGAGTGACTTGAACAGGCTCCTTTATGCATTTGCTATTGCCTGGCTTTATCATCTCTCCTAAACACCCAACATGCATGACCATCTCACCTACCACTGGTGATTCAATAACTTTCCTATGACAACTACAACAACTGTTTACATGGAAAAGTAATATGAGCAACATATTTGTGTTTTACATTCTTTTAATGTTATTTAGCAGTTGCAAACAAGGAGCCAGCACCATATACTCAGCCAGTCCTCCATAGACCACCAGAATGCATCCCCTGGGGTTTTTGTCTGGAATGGCAGGAAAAAGGGGTAATGGCTCCTTTCATGGTCTTGTCCCCCACTCAGGGCTAAGAGATGGGGGAGAAACACCTAAACTAGTGGGGCTCACGTAAGACATTGGCCCCTGTGCATCTGGAGAAGGGTAGATGAGCCCTGTTTCTCTGGCCGGAGCCCCGTCTTGCATCCAGATTAGTAGATCCCACTCCTGGGATTAAGGTAGGACCATGTTTTTTGGTTTGCTATTCGCATTGCTTTATTTGGGATCAGGAAGGAATGTTTCCTTCACTGCCAGAGTGACTGGTACAGGACATGTTTTTTCCCTTCCTCAGAGCAGTTCAGGGATCCGACAGGCTAAGTCAGAATGTAAGAATCAAGATATTGCAACTTAACAGGTGGCAGGTGTCCAGTGCAGATACTTGCCCCATAAGGGGTCCAGTTCCCTGATAAACCAGAATTATAAGTGGACTTAAGACTATGCCTACACTGGACTAGGTCTATACTGGAGCTGGAGGTGTAATTTCCAGCTAGGGGAGACATACCTGCACTATCTTGAAAAAACTAATTAAAACCATGGTACCAAGTGTGGAGGAGTGGGGGGATGACAGCAGCCTCCAACCAGGTGGAAATAATTAAGGAAGGAGTGATGACCTGCCCATAAGAGTTATTGCCAAATAGTTCCCAGATGAATTGAAGATGGTAAGAGTTGCAGCCTAATTCAATCGCATCTCTTGCAACTTGTCTGTCTACTTCATCAGTGTGTGGGACAAAGTGTATATTACTGCTTTTCTACTGCTCAGCTTTAAAACGTTCATTTACTCAATGAAGCCTATTTCATCCTCACTTTACCATTTTTTAGCCTCTAACTCAGTAGTTCTCAACCTATTTACCATTGTGGGCCGTATATGCAGCTTTCTATGTATTATGTGGGCCGCATCCACACAATATATATACTACCCATACAACTACCAAAAAAAAAAAAAAAAGATTAGTATTTGTTATATGACAGCAATACAATTCGAATCGATATAGTACCTTTCATTTCAACACTGGCAAATATATACCAAGAGAATTTTAAATTAGTAAAATAAGTAAAAAAATTCATCATTTACTGTAAGAGTGGCATGGCATGGTGTACTGCCACCCTCACTTCCACGCTGATGCTGGTTGTGTGGCTGGGCCTCATCCTGCTCGGGGTGGGGGCTTGGGGACATGGCTGATATCGCTGGGCCTGATCCTGCTGGGGAGCTAATGCTGAGTCCGATCCTGTGCACCCCATTTTTACTCTACCCTCCCACCCCCAAACTGGTTCTGTGCCTGGGGCAAGTGCTCCTTCCACCCCACCCTAGTTACAGCCCTGAGGATGTCACATGGGCCGCAGCAGTGCGCTGATTGGACCGTGGGTTGAGAACCACTGCTTTAACTTCTTTCTCTGCTAAGTCACTAAAAAACACATTTCTGATAGCTGGTGACATTTTAACATTTTATACATGCATCTCAAAAAAGGCATTTTGAGCAAGAATATCAGATGAGTAAAAAGAAGTTAATTGAACAGCTCATTGATACACTGAAATATTCAACTATACACTGGTGTAATGATCTAAATATAGTCTACATATTTTAATATAATGCCTCTTATATACTTACTGTACAGCCATCATGCTAGTTTCCATTGTTGAATCCAGCCTTCCTTCATCTGTAATCTCTGAAGCCACTCTTTCTGTTTCAACTGGGAGATCAGGTGCACAGGCTTCACAAGATTCTGAAGCTGTAGGTAAATAAGCTGATGGAATAAAATTACTGCTTCTCATCTTATTCACTTCTTCTTCAAGTTTTTTCTTCTCTTCAAGTAATCGAGCACGATCTTCAGAAAGTGTTTCAATCAAATCTAGAGGATAATAGAAACATGTAAAGATTTTTATTTTAAAAAAAGCAGCTCAGGATATTATAACAATTATTTGGATTGAAACTGAATGTAGACTATTTCAAAATCTATCAGTGTTGACAGAATATTTACTTACCCTTATCCCTTTCCTGCTGTTGGGTTATTGTTTTTAATTTGTCACTAAGATCATTTATTATGTTTTCTTTCTTCATTTTTTCTCTTGTCAGCACGGTGTTAAAATTGGTCTGAAAAATCAGAAATAGCATAGGTAGAAATAGTACAGTGTAAATGAAAGCAACACATGTAAGACAGAAAACAAGGAAGAACCCACAGTATTGCCATTTGCAGTTTCCCAAACTAAACTGAAAGACAAGGAAATCAGCTTAAATAAGTACATTTTTGATAAAAGGATACATATACTGGAAATGTTTCCCTGCTTGTTTTAATTGGAGTTCAATTATGAGGGCTTTTGGGTTAGGACTGGTTCTAATTTTGTTTTGTGAGGTGTGGTGTACATTTGTAGTCCTAATAAAATAATCACAAGAAATATATTAGGTGTAAATAAGGCCCTTTGTATTCAAGAATACAATTAAATTAAAACACTGAATCTGTCCATTTCTGGTTCTTGACAAATCCAGTAACACACTGTTCTCAGAACCAGTTATTCTTTAAGACTAGAGTGGATGCTGTAGGATCTTGTACTAAACCAAGTTATTTACAATTAGAGATAAGCAAAATGTGGTATTCATATGACCACATTAAAATATTAATACTTTGAATGAACTTGAAATAGATTTCAGAGCACTGCATGATGTTTTGGAAGGCAGTATTTCCCAATGCCAAGCAGGTGTTCAGACTAATTAACACAAATTAGTAAGAGTCCTGACTAATTAGCACAAACTAACAACTTTTAACAAAACAACTGCTAGACAGTCTCATGCAATTATTTGTCCTTGTCACTCTCCTCCATGAATCACTTCATTGGCTTTCCCTTTCTGCACTGTATCAAGTTCAAGCTTCTTGTCTTCACCTTACAACTTTCCATTCAAATCCCCATCACCAACTAATAACCTAGTAGAGGGGCAACTGGAGGTAGTAATTACATAATAAAAAAAATTAAGAAATGAAACTAGACAGATGTGTGCCAGTCATCACCTTGACTTGTTTTGTAAGCTGTATCCCTTTCCCTCACTAGTCATCATCTATCTGCATACCTTAAAGGTGTAAGCTCTTTGGGGGCAAGGAATTTGTCTTCCCTGTGTCTGTACAGTATATAGAACATTTTGGATGCTACTATAGATATAATAAAGCAAACTTTATATAGTTCACTACAAACTAAACCAACAAGTAATTTTCTAAAGATACTGAACACAGATGAATGAGCCAAAAAGGTCCAGTGATTGCTATACCAATCAGATACACTTCCAGCATTTTTTACTGCTACAATACATTTTAAACAGGTGGAAAGATGCTACATTTTGTGGGATTTGCAGCATGTGAAAACAAACTGCCCCGAAAAAAATGAAGAGTGGAGATTTTAACAGAATGCCATTAGGGAGATCTTTCCTCAAATGCTCTGCTGCTGATGGGGAAAATGGCATGCTATGTATTGACACACTAAGGTCAGAGAAATCTTATAAAAGTCAACTTATTATACAGAATGTTATTAATTATCATCTGTTCTATGGCCATGAAATCTTAATTAAAATCCTCTAAAAAGGACACATGGATGGGCAGTGACATTCTGCACTCCATTCACAGCCTACAACACTGAAAATGAATGTAGATGTCAAACACTTCTATATCTGTTAGTGCTCAGATTATTTGCTGTGTAAGATCTGCTCTGGTTTCAGTATATTTGCACACCCACATTTTTAGAAAATGTTCATTTGTCCATGAAGATTCTACCCACTTCTCCTCTTTCTGCCCCTAGCAATTGATGGCTATAGTCCAAAAAGCTGGATGGCTCAAATGACTAGAAATAGTGCTGTGCCTCAGTCCTTGTCCCATACTGATGTTGCTGAAACCGGAAGAGGTGCTCAAGTGGAGTTCCCTTTTCAATCTATTAGTGAGAGGAAGCTGCAAGGCAGGGCATGCTCCACAAAGAGTCTTTGACTTTGTAACCCTCACTTTCACCCTTGGTCCACCAGAGCCCACATTTGTTCACTTTCTAACCATGCTGCAAAATCAATTGTTTTAAAATACTTTTGGGAATGGTAGGAGTTGGAGGATATTTTTATGAGACCAATCTTATTTTGGTGGTTTTGTATTTTAATTTATTGACTAGCATAGGATGGGTGCCTAGAGCGATGTTTATAAATCTACAGTAAAATACAAAGTTGGAGGTTCAAATTGATTCTAAAACTCAGTCTCTTCCTGAACTGGCTGTTTGGGAACAGTCATGTGACGATGAACTGCTTGGTGTTGGAAAGAGAGAGTTTAATATTGCTCAGAGAGACTTTGCAGTTAAGTTCGATGGCTCATAAGAAGTTACGTTTAATGGAGTTTACCTTGGAGCTCAAATTTAGCCCTCTTGGCTGGAGAAGAGTTATGGTAACACGAGCTTATAGAAAAAACAATGACATAGTAACACTTCCCCTAAACTGGACTCCTTTCGCCCAAGTCCCAGAGAATGTGCTTATAAAAGTCCATTAAGTTCCTGAACCATGAAATGTAATATCATTTTATATAATATGCTGTCAGATGACAATCTGAATTTAGGAAGTACCAGATGGCAAACTAGAGATAGCAAAAATCAAAAATCTCTAAAATCCCAGAAAGAACATATCAAATTTGATGACTCCTTTACCTGCTGTTCTGCAGTCAGAGACATTCTAAAGTTTTGCATTTCTTCATTCTTTCTTTTCTCTTGCTCTTCAAGTTGCTCCAAAAATTTTATTTTCTCTTCCTCAAGTTTTTCTTGAAGCTCAATAACCAAGCTTGATGCAGCAGATAATTCAATGGAAGGACTTTAAAAGAAAATTTTTAGAATTTAAATATGTATTACAGAAATACAGTTCAAGAACAGATAAACACAAGCAAAGAAAAACCTGATGAGTCCCTGCTCCTTCCTTACTCCAAAGATAGAGCAATGGATATGCTTGTCCATTACAGTCATTGTTCGGCTACATGGACATGGCCTGAAGCCATGAAATATGAAGCAACAGCACTGAAACATGGACACCAAAGCTAAGTGTTTAAGTCTGTAAGCATGAAAGTGCTAAAAATAGGCATTATATTGCTGAAAAGTAACACTAAATTGCAAAGCAAGCTTTGAAGTATAGGAATTAGGTGTCAAAACAAGGAGCAAAGCATTGAGAAATAAGTCTCAAGAGACTGAGGATAGTCACTGAAAGTCCTTAAAGTGCTGAAGTGAGCTCTTATTTATTAATAACAGACTGGCTGGAAGACTGGGACATAAAAGAGACAGCTCCTGAGCATGTTTCATTGATGGTGCTCAAAAGGAACTGACTAAAAGGTTCCAAGGGCAGAAATTCAGCTTTGAGGACTGTCCTTAGGGATGAAAAAACTTCAGAAGCTAGGGAAGTCCTAAGAAACTGAAATTCAGCAGTGAGAATCCTGGTGGACTGTATCTTTAGAGATACATGCCTTTCTCACTGCAATCATAGAATGTACCTTTTTAAAAATCTAATTTCCATTATACAGTAACACCTTTCTTTCAAATGGCTTTTTAAGAACCAACAAAAACTGACTGCTCAATGAAGATAGTCTTCTAACATAAAAAGGAGTTGAAATTTAATCAAAATGGGGAGATTGCCTCAATCTCTTTAGACAGGTTTTCTAGTCAGGGTGATGGTCTCTTGCATAAGTTTCACAGAATATTTTTACATACTTTTTCAGTGTTTGTGCTGCTGTCAAAACTTGTTGCTTAACAATGCTGTTAGAAATGTACACAGACGTGTTAAAACATCTAAGTTAAACATTCCCTCAAACTGTACAAGCCAGGGATGCAATTCAAAATTTCCTGCCACTCCTAAATAAAGGGTTCATTTATTAAACTCTATTTTTAGATTTCAAGCCAATCACATAACTGTAGGAGCAAATAGTAATAGAATAGTAACAATTATGACTGGGATGAGGTAATAGTAATTTATGCCTGAACAGAAGAGCTCACACTATGGGGATAAGTTTTGCAGAATTTATTCTTTTTAAAGACTTCTTAAAACAAAGAACACTAATATAAATGTCTTTTGGCATTGTAACTTAACAGCTGGCACTTTTAAATGTATGGAAATTGGTATGAATACCATCCAGCTACTGTGAAAGGTTGATCTGTCAATCATGACTACTATAAAAGTGGTTGTTACAGCATGGTAGTGGAGCGCCTCTAGTCCCACTTTTAGCAATTATTCATGCAAAACATGGAAGATGCTACTCCTGGAGGAATTAACCTACATTAAATTATAAATGTTTTACAATTTGGCTGATTTTTCTTAATCTTACTGATTTAGGTTACCAGGCAGACAGACTGTTTAACTCATGGTTTTTGTCACCTTGTTTTTGATCCACTGTATCACACTGAAAGTTATTTGGTTTTCCCTGTGTGACACAACTGAATATTCTTCCTCACTGTTATATAATTAGAGCCCTATTTGAATCACGGGATGATTGTCAAATAATTGTAGATGAGTTGCGGACAAGACATGGAAAATTGCAGAAAAGTAATAACGGACCTTTATTAATTGAAGTCATTTGGAAAAGCCAGGGAAGACCTATTTGTTTAAGAAAAAATTGCTTGAACAATGTAAGCACTCAAATATTATGCTTGCTAATTTTTTTTGATAACGAGACATTTTGCTGCAACTATAGTCCAGTCATTAATGCTCAGGGCTGACAGCCCAAGCCTCAGCCACTGACAGCTCAGATAAATGGGGTTCTACTTTAATAATGGAAGAAAAGTGTGTGTTGTAAACCTCAAAATATATGCAAAATTGTGGACTGTGCAAAGTAAGCTAATTAAAATCAAAACTGCGATGGAAGCCTGATATTGCAGGATTTGCAATATCACAAATTAAGTAGGGCTTTATATATAAATTCTAAACTTGTCAATGTTCAGAGAATACAACCTAATTGTGACAGACGCCGCTGGAGCCCTGCTGCTGCTACTCCGGAGCTGCGGCAGCGGGGCTCGGCCGGCTATTTAAAGGGCTCGGAGCTCTGGCCGTTGTGGGGAGCCCCGGGCCCTTTAAATCACCGCTCGAGCCCTGCCGCTGCTACCCCGATATAACGGGGTTTCACCTATAACGCGGTAGGGATTTTTGGCTCCCAAGGACCGCGTTATATAAGGGTAGGATGTAACTCTGAAATACGGAAGTGCACTCAGATAGCAAATACATGCCCTATGATTAAAGGAGCATTTGGCATCCTCCTTAAGAAGGAGACAAGGATGCTTTCTTAATTTCATATGTACTTTAAAATGAGACAATGAACAATAGATCATTCAATGGAGCTTACAACTCATTCCCCTAGTTGACGTATATACCAGAATAAATAGAACACCTGGTCAAAAAAGTAAGGATGGGCTTTGTCCAACATATGTATGTATGTACTCAGACACACAAGTGCTCCAAAATATTATTTAAATGTGAAAAGTGATCGTGCAAAATAATAATCTGATTATGTAGTTTAGACCTTTTTCTTGTCACACCTATGTATCAATTTCCATCATCAATTTTCACTTCCACCATTTGGTAAATGGATGCAACAATAGGAAAAGGAGGCAGGGGAGCATTTGGTATATTTCCCCTTATTTCTTTTTCGCAGCCACTTAGTTTTGGGGAGGGTTTTCTGTTATTTTTAAAAAGTCAGAAGGAACCAAAAAAAGAGGGTACAAGTTCAATTTTTAAAAACTGTTTGGCAGATTGCTTTCAATATCCCTTAAAACATATATACATGTTTACCCTTCGTTCCCAGAAGCCGTTCACATTTCCTCATGAGTTTAAACAAATATAATACATACACCTCTACCCAGATATAACGTGGTCCTCAAGAGTCAAAAATCTCATCGTGTTATAGGTGAGACCGTGTTATATTGAACTTGCTTTGCTCCCGCTTCCCCGTTCCTTGTTCCCTAACCGCCCCCTCCAGTGACCCCTGTCCCTAATCACCCCAAGGACCCCACCCCCTACCCAACCCCCCTGCTTCCTGTTCCCTGACTGCTCCAACCCCTATCCACACACCCCACCCCCAACAGGCACTCACCCACCGGCAGCGGCGGGAAGCAGAGCAATGTGGCCCCAGCCCGCTCCACTTCGCCATCTCCCAGCCACGGCGCTCCGCTTCCTCCTGCCACTGAGTTTGGGGAGGTTGGGGAAAGGACGCCCCCCGTATTCACCTGCGGAGGGAAGCGGAGCGCCGCGGCTGGGAGCTGGCAGAATAGAGCGGGCTGGGGCCGGGCTGCTCCGCTTCCCGCCGCCGGTGAGTGGGGAGAGGTTGGGGAAAGGATGCCCTCTGCACTCACCGGCAGCGGAAAGTGGAGCGATGTGGCCCCAGCCCGCTCCGCTTTCCTTGCCCCAGCCCCAGCCGTGTCGCTGGGGGGTGGAGTGGGAGGTGGGGAAAGGTCCCGCACTTATCTGTGACTGGAAGCAGAGTGCCGCGGCTGGGAGCTGGCGGAGTGGAGTGGGCTGCTCCACTTCCGCCGCTGCCGGTGAGCGTGGGGGGGATCCCTTTCCCCAACCCCCCTCCCCGAGCGACATGGCTGTGGCTGGGGCGAGGGAAGCGAAGCGGGCTGCTCCTGGCCCCCCCGTTAATCCCCTCGGGCCACTCTGGGGTTGCGGGGCCCCCAAAATTGCTCCCCCACAGCTCCTGCCTCCTAGACCCTGCTGAGGGGGGAGCCCCTGAGACCCTCTGTCCCTTATCCAACCCCTCAGCCCTGGCCCAGCACCCTTAACACGCTGCTCAGAGCAGCATGTCAGAGCTTTACTGCGTTGTATGTGAACCCGTGTTATATCAGGTCAAGTTATATCGGGGTAGAAGTGTATTTTGCTTAAATGTATTTGACAGTAAGAAAATTTTCTGTACACAAATTCAAAACAAAGTCATTTTTCCTTTTCTTTTCAACCTATAAGTCTATATCTTCTCCACCACCAAAAGCATCCAGTTTCCTGATCCTATTTTCACAGTCCCATAGTTCCTATATGATTTCATATGATTTACTTTTGAAAACCTGTGCTGTCTCCTTGATCTGCATGGTTTTCCCAGATTTCTCTCCTTAAGCCTTTATCAACGGTCTCCTGTCCAGCAACTTACCATAATTACAGTCTTCTATTTCCTGAAAAAAAAATCTCAGACATTGCAGCATTGCTGGTTTCCTAGAAGCATGCCAATGTCTAACCTAAGCCATATTTTTCCAAAAAAACAAAACCAATCTGTTGTATGTAATTGATAAAACTAAAATAAGACCCCAGGCTTTAGTTTAATTTCAAGGTACAAGGGTATACATACTATTTCTTTCACCCACCCTGTTGTTACACAAGAATTACAATACAACATTTTATAGTCACAGACTGTCTGTGTCTTGCTTTTGTTATGTTTGGTGTTCTGGCTCTGGGCAGTTTTTCTGAATTGGCTCCAGCATTGCCAATCTTATCTTGTGTCCAAATTCTTCGATAGCCTTATCCGGCCTTCAACTTTTCCTTTTTTCTGCTCTAACTCAGAAGTAGTAAGTCCAGGCATGTGGAGAACTGCTACATGTTATGGCCATGCACAGCTTCCTAAAGTTTTTTATCCAATTACTGACTCTCCTCTCTTTATCTGGACCCTGTCTGAACATCTTTGGATTTGTTCATCCTATTCTGACCCGGTTTTCCTTCATATGCTGACTTTGTGGTCCATGTAGCCGAGTGTCACACACATTATTCCTGAAATCTTTTGTTTTAATACACAATAAATAACAGTCTCAATTGTTTTAGTACTGTTTTTCCACTTACAATCAGAGAGAGTGAAGGACAAGAAAGGGGGTGCCAGAAAATAATTTTAAGGTTTTAGTCAAACCGCACTGGAATTATACCAGTTTCATAATAGTATGGAATGAATTCATTTACAAATGAAATTTTTGCTAATTCAAAGTAGTTTAACAGCGTAAGAACAAAATTTAAACATACTCCTGGGGGAGTTCTGAGCCACTGCACGCACACAGGAAAAAACAGTTACCTAACTTTTCATAACTGTTGTTCTTCAGGATGTGTTGTTCATGTCCATTCCATTATAGGTGTGTGCACGCCAACGTACAGTCAGAGATTTTTGCCTTAGCAGTATCCGTAGGGTTGGCTGTAGCACCCCCTTGAGTGCTGCGCTCATGCATTGGTATATTAGGCACTGCCGACTCTATGTCCTCTCAGTTCCTTCTTGCCGATTAATCCGACAGAGGGGTAGAAGGCCAGCAATGGAATGGACATGAGCAACACATCTCAAAGAATAACAGTTACAATAAGGTAAGTAAGTAACTCTTTTTTCTTCAAGTGTTTGCACTGGACATTAGGAAATTTAGACTTGAAATTAGACGAAGGTTTCTAACCATTAGAGGAGTGAAGTTCTGGAACAGCCTTCCAAGGGAAGTAGTGGGGTCAAAAGACATATCTGGCTTCAAGACTAAGCTTGATAAGTTTATGGAGGGGATGGTATGATGGGATAGCCTAAATTTTGGCAATTAATTGATCTTTGATTATTAGCAGTAAATATGCTCAATGGCCTGTGATGGGATGTTAGATGGGGTGGGATCTGAGTTACTAGAGAATTTTTTCCTGGGTGCTGGCTGGTGAGTCTTGCCTACATACTCAGGGTATAGCTGATCGCCATATTTGGGATCGGGAAGAAATTTTCCTCCAGGGCAGATTGGCAGAGGCCCTGGAGGTTATTCGCCTTCCTCTGCAGCATGGGGCCCAGGTAACTTGCTGGAGGATTCTCTGCACCTTGAGGTCTTTAAACCATGATTTAAGGACTTCAATAACTCAGACATAGGTTAGGGGTTTGTTACAGGAGTGGGTGGGTGAGATTCTGTGGCCTGCATTGTTCAGGAGGTCAGACTAGATGATAATGGTCCCTTCTGACCTTAAAGTCTATGAGTCTATGTAGATTCCATTCTAGGTGATGCACAAGCAGTATCCTCAGAGGTGGGCTTGGAGTTCACAGTCTAGCGGCTTGAAGTACTGCTCTATCAAACCAGCATCGTCCCGGGCCTGCTGAGCGACTGTGTAATGGGACGTGAACGTGTGGACAGATGACCAGGTGGCCGCCCTACAGATGTTCTGGATAGGCAGTTGGGCTAGGAAAACTGCCGAGGAGGCTTGCATCCTGGTTGAATGGGTGGTTACAATTGCTGGAGGTAGCATCTTTGCCTGATCGTAGCAGCAGCGAATGCACGCAGTGATCCAAGAAGAAATTATTTGAGCCAACGCAACGAACAATTGCGCCGATTTGCAGAATGGCTTAGTCCTTTCAATGTAGAAGCGCCCTCCTGATGTCTAGACTAGGGAATGCAATCTATGCTCCTCCTCCTATTTATGTGGCTTTGAAAAAAAGACAGATAAGTAAATGTCTTGGCCTGTACGCAACTGTGAGACCACCTTGGGCAGGAAAGCCGGGTGCAGTCGCAGCTGGATCTTGTAGAAGACCGTATAGAGCAGTTCCAAGGTAAGCGCCCTAATCTCAGAGACCTGGTGGGTGGATGTTATCACAACTAGAAATGCAACCTTCCAAGAAAGGAGAAGGAGAGAGCAGGAAGCTAAAGGCTCGAAGGGGGTCCTGTGAGCCATGACAGCACAAGATTCAGGTTCCATGGCAGAACAGGATCCCCGATGTGCAGGTAGAGGTGCTTGAGGCCCTTTAGGAGCCTGGCAGTCATGTCCTGGGCAAAACCCAACCTACCCTCGAGCGGTGGATGGAAGGCCAAGATAGCGGCCAAGTGGACCTTGATAGATGAAAGGGACAGGCCTTGGAGCTTGAGATGCAGAAGGTAGTCCAGGATCAACTGCAGCGAAGTCTGCTCGGGCCGAATACCTTTATCTGAGGTCCAACAAGTGAACCACTTCCATTTGGCCAGGTAACTTGTTCTGGTGGAGGGCTTTCTGCTGCCCAACAGGACCTGCTGGACAGCGGCTGAGCATTCTTGCTCCTCCACATTTAACCATGCAGCAGCCAAACCATCAGGTGCAGCGCCATCATTTTCAGATGCAGAGGACTGCAACATGCCTAACCAGTGTTGGCACGGCCAAGCCGGCACTATGAGAATCACCTTTGCCCTGTCCTGCTTGATTTTCATGAGGTACTGAAGGGAAGGTACCTCTGTAATCAGTGGTACTGAAGGGAAGGTGTACAACAAAGCCCCCGACCACAGGAGTAGAAAAGCATCCAACAGGGAGTCTGTCGATCCCCTGAATCGGGCAGAAAACATGTCATTTCCTGTTCTGCCTGGACGCGAACAGATGCACCTGGGGAGTTCCCCACCTCTGGAAGATGAAGATGATCACTTCCAGGTGGAGGGACCACTCATGGCGAAATGAGAAGGTCCTGCTGAGGTGATCTGCCAAAGCATTCCAGGCCCCGGGGGCCTACGAGATGGGTGCCGTGTTGTATGTATACAGTAGTTCCAGAGACTGAGGGATTTCCTGGCAAAGGGCAGATGATCTGGCTCTACCCTGCTTGTTGATAGAGAACATAGCCGCTGTTTTGTCCATCAGGACCTGGACCACCCTATTTTTTAAGTGAGGTAGGAAGGCTTGTCAGGCCACGCGAACCGCTCTGAGCTCCCGGACGTAACTCAACCAACAACCTTGCATGCTGAGATTGCCCAGGTGGGCTCCGCACCCTAGGTCTGAGGCATCAGAGACACGGGGGTAGAGGACGAGGATGGAGCCACGAAGGGAACTTCTTCCTACACCAATGCAGGACTCTGCCACCAGGTGAGTGATGACAGTACATGATCCGGGACCCTGACTACACAGTCCATACTGTGGTTGTTGGGTGACGTAGACTGATGCCAGCCATGCCTGCAGGGGCCTGTGTTGGAGCCGCGCGTGCCATACCACATAAGTGCAGGCTGCCATGTGGCCCAACAAGTGCAGGCACGTGTGACAGTGGGAAGAGGTTGGGTTTGCATGCACAAGATGAGGTCTGCCATGGCTTGGAACCGAGCCTTGGGGAGGAAGACTCTGGCCTGAGTAGAGTTGAGGACCACTCCAATGAACTCTATGAATTGTACTGGGATTAAGGTCAACTTTTTCTCATTTATTAACAGACCCAGGTCTCGACAGAAGGAACAAACCAGATCAAGATGCTGCTGCACCTGATCCTGGGATCAACCCTTTATTAGCCAGTCATTGAGGAATGGGTAAATTTGAACAACACTGGTGCTATGCACTTTGTGAACGCTCCTGGGGCTGACAAGAGACCAAATAGCAATGCCGTGAACTGGAAATGGTGCTGGCCAGCGTAAAATGAAGGAAGCACCTGTGCCCTGATAAAATGGAAATGTGTGTCCTTCAAGTCGAGGGCAGCATACCAGTCTCCTGGAACCAGGGAGGGGATGATGGAGGCCAGAGAGACCATGCGAAAAGTCAACTTTTTGAGAGACTTCTTGAGATGACACAGGTCCAAAATGGGTCTGTGGCCCCATTTTGCTTTCAGGATTAGGAAGTAGTGGGAGTAGAACGCCTTTCCTTTCATATCTTGAGGAACTTCCTCCACCGCCCCCAGGCACAGGAGGTTCTCGACCTCTTGGGACAAGGAGTTACTCATGAGAAGTGTCCCTGAAGAGGGATGGGGAAGGGGGGTGGAGGAAGGATCGGCCATGAACTGTAGCATGTAACCTGAGGCTATTACTTCAAGCACCCAACAGTCCGAGGTCAGCCAAGACCAGGCCGAACAGAATGGGCGGAGGCAGTCGAGGAACGACTAAGAGGGTGGATCCTGAGAGGTGATTGGGGCGTCGTCCTCGAGTGCACCCTCAAAATGACTGCTTCTGGCCTCCTTGGTTCCTGGAAGGGCCAGGCTGAGCAGACGAACGGGAAGATGATGGGCTTTGCCGCTTGGACCCTTTGTCTCTTCCTTTCTCCTGTAGGTGCCTAGCTGGGGAGTCCCCCAGGACTTAGACTATGGAGGTGGAGGAAACAGAGGGCGGAACGGCTTCCTGGCCTGCTGAGTATGGAGGCCCAAGGAGCGGAGGGCGGCATGGAAGCCTTTAAGGCCATGGTGTCTTGAGTCTGTAAGCTGGGAGAAGAACCCCAACCCTTCAAAAGGGAGGCCCTGTACAGTCGCCTCCATCTCCTGGGATAACCCAGAGGACTGCAACCAGGAGCTGCACTTCATTGCCACTGAAGCCATTTGAAGGTCCCCCTTGCCACCACTGTGGTTTCGTCCTCCAAAGCAGCGAACTCCTTTGCTTGGTCCTGCAGGAGGGCTTGTTTGAATTTGTTAAAGGAATCCCACAGGTTAAAACTGTACCTGGCCTAAAAGGGTTAGACACGCGAAATTGCAGGTCTGCTGTCAAATATTTCTGCCAAATAAGTCCAGTCTCTTGGCATCTTTACTTTTCTGCGTGCCACTGACTTGGCCCTGCCTGTCCTTTTCATTAACAGAAGACATGACCAGTGACACCGCAGGAGAGTGTGTATACAGATATTCGAACCCTTTCGCAGGGATGTAATATTTCTTTTCCGCCTTCTTAGAAGTAGGTGGAATCGAAGAGGGGGTCTGCCACAGCAATTTGGCAATCTTAAGGACTCCTGGGTGGACAGGCAGCGTGACCTGTGCTGGAGTGGAGGAGGATATATCGTTAAAGATATCGTTGGACTCCTCCGCAACCTCCTCAATTTTTAAGTTCAAGTTGGTAGCTACCCTTTTAAGGAGGACCTGGTGCTCTTTGAAGTCATCGGGGGGGGCAGGAGGGGAGGGAGAAGATTGCCCATTTGGGAGGGATCTGCCACCACTTCGTCTGGAAACGACAACGACGATTGCACCACTGGTGGAGGGGCAGGTTCCCCTTCCTTTTCCAGGGACAGCTTCTAAGGTAATGGAGTCCAATGCACTGCCCTCACGTTGAATTCGGTACCGTGTTCCGACTCCGGTGCCAGCGATGCCAGGGATGGTTTGTCTGAGGCAGCAAGGGAGGACTGGTGGGAATATGGGACCAGCATTATGGGCACGCCCCATGGGTTCCAGTGCAGCCATTGAGTGGGCTAGTGTCCCTGCTGCCATGCCGGCGCTGCAGGGTGCCGCATCGGCTTCGAAGGTCGGTGGCGAATCATCCCTCCTTGGCGAGGGGCTGAACTCCCAGTTTGAGTCCGACCATTGCCCTTCTGGCGACCAGGGTGGAGCCATTGAGGCCTGAGTCTGCCAGATAACCCTGGTCGGCAACCAGCGAGGGCGAGGATCTGTGCCTGCCTGACGAGTGGTACCGGGGGGATGGAGACCTGTGCCGGGACGGGGAGCGATCCCGCCCCATTGGGGACCAACATCTGTGAGACCATCGGGGTGAGGATGACCTGCGCCATGGAGATCTTTGAAGGGAAACTCACTGTGACGAGTTGGATCACAGAACCCCCCTTGGGAGCTGCCACCTGATGTGCCAAGACTACTTCTACCCCTGCCTTCCCTGCCAGCTCGGGGCCCCAGTACCCTGTCCTGCTGAGCCAGACACTCCCGTCTGCTCCAACAAAGACCCAGGGTATGAATTACTTGGTTATTTTCACACATAAGACGTGCAGAATTTTAAAATACTATGTGCAGAATTTTTAATTTTTTTGGAACAGAATTGTCCCGAGTATAATCTATAATTGCTTTGCACTCAATTTTAAAATTGCCAAAAAGAAGCTTATTTACTTTTTTAAAAAGTCTTAATGGAATTAAAATGTTCTATATTAGAAAGACTGTTCCAGGCAGGTTCCAGGCCTCCTTGTATCAGCATGTGAAAGAAAAGAATTTTGGCAAGTTTTCCTAGTGGATAGTCCTAAACCTGGGAATATAACTGATGGATAATGTCTAGTCTCTGTCTCCTCCTCTGGAAGCAGATGAAAATCCAGTATGAAGATTGCTGAATGTGGACAGGATAGAAAAGTAGATTTATACTTTTGATTTATAAAATCTGAAGAGTTCTGCTCCATCCATAACTATATATAACACTGATTCCTAATAATTAAGTCCCAAATCTCTCAAAATTTTAAATATGTGAAGTACAGCCATCAGCTGTGGTAACACACCAATGAACTAAGATGATGTATGCCAGTCATAAAAAAAAAAAAAAAAAAGTTTTCTTCAGAAAAAGGGCTTCTCAGGGATACTACTGTAGGCTTCCACAGTTCTATCTCAGAGACTTCAATTCTATCACCTGTAATGTCATAAATTCTGACATCCACTCTTCAGAAACATGTCTATTACTGCTAGCACTGGCAGAAGCATGCATCGTAATTAAAAAGCTATTTTCAAATATTGTTACATTTTATTGAGGATGATGAGTGCTTCTGATATTGATATTTCAGATTGTTGTGTTTTGTAAAATGACTGGGTTTTATTTTAAGTATGTATTATCTGCAATTTCTCTTTGGTTAAGTCATGGGGCTTATGGTTCATTCTCCTCCTCTTCCTCCCCCTCCATATTCTTAAGTATCTTCATAATTTAGTAGTTTGGCTTTCATGGCATTGTTCTTGCTCTCCTACTTATCTGACTACCGCTAAGTGTCTCCCCTAGCAGTCGCTCATATTCCCTTTACCTTTCTGATGGGGTTCAACAAGCCTCTGTCGTAAGTTGATACCTGTTCTTCGTGCATCTTATTTCTATATGACAGTGCGCAGACACAGATTTAACCATTATCTCTGTGATGACCACTTCCAAATGTGCTTTACTCTTGGCCTCCCTCTTTCTGTCCAGTCCTACATATCATCATATCTTAAACATACCAATGGAAGGTATGTCATCAGCTCTAACCTTAATATAAATACAGAATTTGGGTTTAGTCATCTTTCTTCACTTCCTCAATTCTCTATTACTGCTGAGAATTCTACCCTCCATTGCCAACGTTCACAATCTGGAGTCATTCTCCCCACACCTCTAGACCTTTCAAAATCTTCCTGCATCAAGGTCCATATATTAAAATAATTACTGAAACTTGTCTCCTATTACATACCCTGCCATGCTAGTCATGATGCTCAGTTTCTGTGCATCTCTCCAAGCACTTCTTCCATTCCCATCTCTGTGCCTACCATATTTTTTATGCAAATTCCTTCTCATTCTCTAACTGCACTTGTGTTATTTTCTTTGCAACCAAAGCAATAGCTGGCTGTGAGCAGAAGAAACTGATTAGCTGCATTTCTCAGTTACTAATGCTGGAATCAACAAGAGAGCTCTTTTAGATTTACAACCTATATTTAAGCAACTGATAATAGGAACCACTGAATTTATTTCCCCCTTTCCTCCTCCTTTCCTTACAGACCCATGTGACCTCATTCATTATCAACTATAATGGTATTTCAAATAAACCTGAGACTCAAAGTGTAACAACAAGTCTAAAACTAATGCAGTTTGAGAAAAAACAACAACTAGATTTGATTACCTTTATTTAAATAATCAAAATTCCTATCCCTTTATATAAAACAGACAATATGCACTTTTAAAAATCATTGCAACTTTTGTACTAGAGATTAAAAGTTTCAGACTTTACAGTATACTAAACTGTAAATTTGATTACTTTTTCACTTTTGTTCTTGTACTTTACTCATGCTAAAAGGCTTCAAAACAAAAAAAGTATAAAACTGTTTACCCAGTGAGTACATTTCTGTGTCTGAAAGATGAAGCAAGCCACCATTACTTATTGCAGTTTTGCCATTGCCAATGAGAGTGGAACTGGGCCTAAAGTTGAACATAGTTAAGACTCGTGAAAGCACACAACTCCCTTAATCTAAAAAAGTAATATACCTTTAAAAGTTGTACATTATTCTTTGAAAATATGGTGCTTAGATCAACAACATTTAAGTATGCACTACACCTCTACCTCGATATAACGCTGTCCTCGGGAGCCAAAAAATCTTACCATGTTATAGGTGAAACTGCGTTATATCGAACTTGCTTTGATCCACTGGAGTGCGCAGCTCCGCCCCCCGGAGCACTGCTTTACTGTGTTATATCCGAATTCGTGTTATATGGGGTCACGTTATATCAGGGTAGAGGTATATTTGCAGAGCTAGATTATTAAAAAACATAGCACTTTAGGCCCTACACAAACAAAACAATGCATGTATAATATCATAGCAAATATTGCATACATTGCTTTGTGTACATGCAGAAGCTTGGATAAGTGTTGCTTTCCCTTTTTTTCTCCCCTGTACACCTATGCAATTCAGAATGGATGGATTAATGAGCTAGGAACCTGATTTGAAATATCTAGACTTCCTTGAACAAGTTTAAATCATGCAACAATCAACTCAACTCTTCATTTGTGAAGGGAATTTATTTATTAAAGTGCAGTATACAGCGTGGGCATATTTGGGATGAGACCTTACAAACAAGGACCTTTCTGTTTTACATGAACAGAAAAGATTCCATTACCTGATTCATAATGGGTGGGAGAACTGCTCTATTTGCAAAACTTTCCCCATCCTGGATATTTCTGCAGCATATGCTACATTATGTGTTGCTTTTTTATTCATGGACTAAGAAAACACAGAAAGGGAAAGCTTTACCATGTTGCCTGTTAATGTGCTTCAATTATGTTCTACAGAGACCACCAATAGACATTTGAAGTTAGTTTTAGTATGAAGACTGAATTATCTTTCACCTTTCTAAGATGGCCAACAAGGGTGCGAATTAGAGTTAAATTTTGGAGGGCAATTTTTCTTGTGTGGAGAAAAGACCTTATCCAAGAAGAACTGGAATGGGACAGAATCATTTTACATATGGGCTTCTGTCCAGACATTAGTTGCTTATATTTGTCATTACCCCATAGTCATTTTACATATGGGCTTCTGTCCAGACATTAGTTGCTTATATTTGTCATTACCCAAATGAACTAGTGATCTTCTAATGAAATTCTCCATATCCTATTAATCTCCTGAGTCATCCAGTCACACAGATGAATCCATTAAAAGAGCTCACATCTGTGTTTCTGACTACATTAAGGGCGTTTCTACACAAGAAGTTAGTGCACAGCAAATTAAGGTAGAATTTACGGTACACTTGCTAGTCTGCATTGAGTCCCTATGTGGGCACACTGTGCACTAAAAGTACCTTGGGTGGTTTAGCTTAGTACACTTTAAAGAGTATTAAGCTAAAGCATGCAAAGGCACTTTTAGTGCACAGTAAGAATGTCCACATGGGGAGTTAGTGTGAAATAGCTAGTGCACTGTAAATGTATATCTTATCTTGCTGCTCACTAATTTAGCCATGTAGACAAACCCTAACACTTCTGGGAAATCTCCCATCATAGCAATTTTATTGGTGATATGAGCAGGTGTACACATCCCCCACAACTGCCATGGAAAGCTTCCTATTTGTCACTGGTTAATAGCTTTTTCAAGTCCTGTTTTAATGGAAATTTGTCTAATACAGATAGAAATTATTTGGCAAACTTTACTGTAAGCTACTATAAAGATCCTGTTTTTAATCTATTATATCTTTGCCCAACTAACTGCCTGGGATGAATTTTTCTATGCTGGGTGTCTGCCTCAGGCTGAATATTTTTTTTTGGAAAGTTTCAGTTCTCCTAGTTCAGCCATGTCCAAGCGAAATTAGAGACGACACTCTTTTGCTTATATTAATTCCTACAACTATTTCACTGAGAAGCTCTACCACCTCCTTGCCTTGGGAGCAAGAATATGATATTTGGCAGGGTGTCACACTGATATCAAGGATGTTCTTTTTGCCACCCTCGTGAAAATACACCCAAATTTGGCAATGTTATAAGCCTCTGAAAAACTGCTGGTCACTTAATATTCAGTAGAGCAGTGGCTCTCAACCTTTCCAGACTACTTTACCCCTTTCAGCAGTCTGATTTGTCTTGCGTACTCCAAAGTTATACCTCACTTAAAAAGTACTTGCTTACAAAATCAGACAAAAAAATACAGAAGTGTCACAGCACATTATTACTGAAAAAAAATTGCTTACTTTCTCATTTTACCATATAACTATAAAATGAATCAATCAATTGGAATATAAATATTTCACTTACAATTTAGTGTATAGAATATAGAGTAGAACAAACAAGTCATATGATATTTTAATTTGTACTGACTTCGCTAGTGATTTTTATGTAGCTTCTTGTAAAACTAGGCAAATATCTAGATGAACTGATGTACCTCCTGGAAGACTTCTGTGTACCCTCAGGGATACGCTTACCCCTGGGTGAGAACCACTGTAGTAGAGGATTGTTACCCCTTCAGTAAACATCACCTACTCTGAGCACTGAATGAGGCAGGCGAGCTATGGAAAAAATAGTATGTGATCATGTAATTAAAGACTACCATAGTGTATAAATGGGCTGAATTAAAGCTGCATTGAATTAAGGAGTACTTGTCTTTCTAAACTTAACCTTTTAATGTAAATTTTTTGTATGTAGTACTGACAATAGTTAGAGATTTCACTATACAAATGATAGTGTCAAAATCAAACTGACGTGGATAAAACTAGTATTTCAATCAAATTTCACCTTTTTAAAATTTTGTACTGCAAACGTATAATATTTTTGAATTCTACATTTAGAGAAGCAGTAATTTTAGAACTCTATCACACTCACTGACATTTAAAAAGAAAAGAAAGATCTAATTTAAATTTGTATCCAAATCTTGGGCCACATTGCTTTTCTGCTGAGCTCTATTTCATTGGTATTTCATATTCTCAACTTACTCCCCAAGCCCATTTGAGAGTTTTGTCTACCTACCACACATCATCAAATCTAGACTGAAAACTCATCTGTACTTCTCTTACTCATCTGTACTATGCCCAGCACAATGGTATTTTTTATTGGGGTTACTAAGTGCTAACAATATAAATAACAAAATACCGCCCTCTGTTATATTTATGTGACTATGAAAGTAAATGAAGTTTGCACAGCACTTAAACAAAAACAACATTTGATCTCTTTTTTTCTGTAAAGCTAATGAATTTCTGGTTGCCAGACTCGCACTTTTTTCAGAGGCATAATATGATATATTTCACGTAAGTTATCATGGAACAGCTAGCAAGTGGCAGGTTTATCTGCTGCCAGCAAATGAGTAGTTGGTTGCCAAAAAAGGAATATGGTTTCTTAAAGCAGCTTTCATGTACCATATATCAATATACTCGTTTCTAAAATTTCCATTGCACCATGGACCAGCACCATAACTAGATCTTTGCAGACTGTGTACCCTGAACTAATGTGGATGATATACAATTTACACAGAACCAACCCTGAGTTACTCCAATTTTTTTTAAATAGCTGTCTTTTTTTTGGACAAGACGGCGAGAAGATAATATTGCACACTCCAAATGCAAGGATAAAAAGGTGTGATGTTAAAGAAATGAATCTATCAAACTCTGCTTTTGCTTAATATCTCTGTGCGACATTTTTCAGTAGTTTACGAAGTTGAAATTCAAAAGCGCTATTTTTTTGAAAACATTTAAAAATGTTTCAAACCTTAAGATTAATTACAGACACTGACTTTTTTTAAAAGCCTGTATTAAACGTGGTTTTAAATCCACTACTCATTTGGAAGTTCTTTTCAGAACATTAAGGAACAGTAATTTAACTTAGCTCTACAAAATATCTTGAGTTAATTTATTAATTTAGAGTCCACTGATGCAAAAAAAATGTTATCATATATGAGTCTTAACAGTTTGAAACTCTAAGTCAAAATAGTTAAACTGCATCATAAATGTCTAGTAACTAAGGTGGTGTATTGTAGACTACCTTGTAAATGCAGTACACCATAAAAATGGTTGAATTGTCTTATTTTTAGATCACTAACAAAGTACAACTTAATTCTTACAGTACCTCTGATTTACTTGCATCTCAAGTAGTTGTATTTTTTCCAAGAGTTCTTTTTCAACAGCTTCCCTCTGTAATTCAGACTCCTTAAGGGTTATACGTATTGCATCCTCTTTTTCACTACTGAGCCTTTGAACAAGTAGTTTTCTTTCCTGTTCTTGGTTAGTTATTAACAGTTCTTTTTCCTCCTCAAGATTATGGATAACAGCTTCAAATTTGTCCTTCTGTTCACACACAGCCAATTTTTCCTCTTTTTGCTTTTCTAGGGCATTTGCTTCCACTTCTAACTTACTCTGTAGTTCTATTATTTGTTCTTTGAGACTTTTTTCTACTTCAAAAGCTTTTTGATGTAAAGAGGTTACTCTGTTTAATTCAATTTTAAGAACATTTGTTTCTTCTTCGTGTCTGTCCACTAATTCTGAAATGCACAGATCTTTCTCAATTGTCATTAAAGTTCTTAGCTCTACTAGGCCCACTTGATATTCATCATTATTAACTTGAATCTTATGGTTTAAGTTATCTAACTCCTTTCTTAAATGTTCAGTTTCCTTATCAATAAGGGACTTTAGGATCTCCTGTTGCTGAGTTCTGCTTTCTTCCAACAAAATCTTCATTTCATCAGTATCTGCTTCCTTCATGGCAAGTTCAACTTCTAATTTGCACCTCACATCAAACAGATCAGAAATTTTGAGTTTTAACTTCTCTATCTGTTGCTCCTTCTCTTGGACAACTGCTGCATGAGATTCCTGCATTTGTTCGAATCTCTGCTGGTTTTCTTTTTTTAACTTATCTAAACAATCCTTGTGCTCAGCTATTAGTTTCTCAAATTCCTGCGTATGCTTGATTTGTAGATTGTTTTCCAATTCTTTAAGGTGACTTTGTTCCAAACTCTGAAGCTCTGCCCTCAAAAGCTGGATTTTTTCATCATTTTCAATGTGAAACTTTTTCAAATCTTCCAATACCATCTCACGTGACAGTCTCAGTTCTTTAATTTCACAATTCTGATCCGTCATTTGGCCTTCCAATGCAAGTAATTTCTGATCTTTCTCATTCTGCAGACAAACAACGGCTTCTTTTTCATTCTTCACCATCGCAAATTCATTATCTTTATTTTGCAAAACTTCTTCAAGACCTATTAAGTCTCCTGTTAACTTTTTAATCTTTTTTTTGTTTTCTTCAACATCTTCTAGTAATGTATCAATTCTAGTTTCATACTCACTTTTCAAAGATTGCAATTCTTTTTGATGTTTATCTTTCAGTGCTTTTTCAAGTGAAAGTTTTACTGTTTGTAGAATATTCCTTATTTCTACTGATGTACATTTTAAAGAATTCGAAAAGTCACACTGTTCTTTTTGTACAAATGTTCTAAAGTGACAAAGGTCGTCTTTTATGTTTTTTAAATTAAATTGTGATTCCTGGGCAACAACTCTACACTTCTCCATGCGAGCATTTAGAGAATCCTCCTTTACACAAATATTTGTGTCTTGCATACGTCTATTGTCTATTGCATTGATAACTGAAGAATAGAGGGACTCCACCATCATTTCTGGACTTTGCGGATCACTTACTATATTAGGAGATGATGGATTTTCCTCTATTACAAACTCATTCACAGCCGACATAAAGTCCGACTCTGGACTTTCTGCTAGTGAATCCAAGTCTAAAGACCCTTGCTTAAGGGCTTGCTCTAAGTTTGGATGAGCGATTGTTTCAAAATCAAATGTATGAGCATCAATGCTGTCTGGAGACAATTCATCTAATGGAGCTGGGGGACACACAGGAGGAGACAAGGGACCCTGAAGACTGAGTGATGGAGGAGTTCTAGAAGAGGTAGCAATTGTGGTTCCTTTAGCACTTTCCATCCTTGGTGTAGTAGCAGATTGTGGTGATGCTTGACTATTGGAGACCTGCAAGTATAAAATTTAAACCAAAGCTTTACAAACTGAATGATAAATATATTAATTTTAAGATTTAGCTAAAACTTGGCAATATTATAACAAATAAAGTAACCCGAGCACTAGAAAGTGTCAGAATCATTATACATATAACTTTTCAAAAATGGACACTAAAAAGTTAAGGAAATGTAAACTCAAATGGTTTCGACAATTTCAGCATCTTCCTTGATATCTTTAGTTAGCAAGTATGTTGTGGTGTGCAATATTAACTATATGTATATCAAAATTTACTATAATTAGTGTGATTGTGTAGTATATGCAGTGTAATGTAATTTTATATATTGTACAAACATGTGGAAGTGATAGCAGTTGCCAAAAAATCCTAGGAGCTAGGAAAATAAAGAAAACCATCACATATTTGATATGAAAATTAATTATCTTTGCTATTGTGCTTTGTTTTCTAATACTGTCTGAAATTACTTTTCTGAAAGTATTACTTAATGAAAAAAGTTGACTTATGATTTACACTGTAACGATATGAATAATAGGATGCAAAATTTAGATTTATATTAAGAGAAAAATATGTCTAATGAAGGCTTCTCATGGCACACAACTCCCTGTCTTCTTTTTAATCAACTGTTAAAACTTTTATAATCAAGTACATTTTTAGTATTTCAACAAAAATATAAGATTTCCCAACATATTTATAAACATTTCTTGATGCAGTAAAACTCATCCATAGTAATACAGACATCAAAAGCAAATTGGGTTTCTCCTCTTTTTCAGAGACGCAGAAAGATGCAGCAACAGGGGCCTTCAATAGATAGTACAGAGAAGGGCACAGACAAATGAAAAATAGCCTACCTGATTATTTTCTCTCTCAAACTAACCTTCCCCCATTTGGATCTCTCTTCCTATAAATAGTGGAGAAAGTTCAGACTTGGCTATGGAGCTCCAGAACTTGGCTCACCCAACTTCCTGGAACTTTCCCTTGTGAAGTGAACTGAACCAAGGGGTCTTGGCAAATTTTTATTTACTCCAGAGAATTCAAGGGCAGTCTCATTTCGAGTCTCAAGCGTCAGACAGATTCTTGAATGAAAAAGTGAATTTTATCCCAGTGGAGTAGGATAAGCCACCCAGTCTTGAATCTCTTTCTCTAATAAAGCAAGGGTTCATGGACTAGGATTATCTAGGTTATGTAATATAAAGTAATTTCTGATACTAATGTAAATAAATTTGTATCTCTCAGTGCAGTTTTAAGCATCTGAATCACAAAATCCCCATCACTACTAAAGGTGAATGAATAACTAATTTTTTGTTCACTAGCAATTCTGAAAAATTGGGTCGGGTTGAACCAAATAAAAAAAATCCAATAAAAATTCAGTGAATTCAAAAAATCTGTGTTTTATTTGCCCTATTACTTGTGATGTGGGAGACCAGAGTTCAGTTCCTCCCTCTGCCTAATGTGGAGAACGACTATGAACTGCTAATGTGAATGAAAATGAAGTCATTGGGCCAGAAAGAGAGCGTGAAAATGACACTATTGCCTGGTGGTTAGGGTATTCTCCTAGGATGTGGGAGACCAAGTTCAAGTTCCCAATCCAATGACTAATTATCCACAATGGAACATCCTGAGAGAGACCCACATCAGAATATCCCAAAGCCCAGTGGCTAGGGCCAACTCCCGTAACGTGGATGACCCAAGTTCAAATCCTTTCTCCACATAAAGCAGAAGGGGAAATCAAAACTATGTCTCCCACATGCCAGGTGAGTGTTCTAATCACTGGGCTTAAAGTTATAAGGAAGCCTTCCTCCAGCTCCTCCTGCTACTCAATGCCAAAAGAGTATTTTTTAATTTGGTAGATTCATGTCTAATTTGTGAACATTCATTTTTCAGAGAAGTTATTCATCTGATACATTTTGCCCAGCTGAAATAATAACAATTAGCTATAACTGGCAAGCTGTTTTTGTCTCAGCAAAGCAGGCAAGGACTGAATTAACAGAGACTAACTTAGCTCCCCCTAGGTCAAGGCTGAGCCACAATGGCAGAGTGTAGGCTTTTTCTTTTGTGGATACCGAGAGTACTTTATTCTCCAGGACTAGCAACCGTCAAACACTAAATTCACACTCATGATTTACTTGATTATTTAGAGGTTTTCCAGTGCTGTCACTCCAAGGGCTGTTACTTATCAGTCTATGTATATTCCAAAATAATTTTCTGGAGTACACCTTTTATTTCCTAAACACTACCAACGGAAAGAGTAGTACAATTTTCAAGCAGGCAAAGTTTGAACCTCAGAGTCACAAATAAAATTTAAAATGTTCATTTAAACAATCATATAGATGATTTTGCTCTGTACTGAGTCTGAATTTATATTATGGTTAATATACGGTTTTATTTCTATCTCAACATTCTGGAACAGAGGTTAAAACCCCACTTTACGATGTGTATCTTATAGTTAATATAGAAATCTCATCACAAAGAATCTTGTTAGTTAGTGCAGAATTGCAAAGAAAAAATGGTTACTCACCTTTGTAACTGTTGTTCTTCGAGATGTGTTGCTCATATCCATTCCAATTAGGGTGTGCGCGCGCTGCGTGCACGATCGTCGGAGAAATTTTCTACCCTAGCAACACCTGGTGGGTTGGCTGTGGAGCCCCCTAGAGTGGCGCCTTCATGACGCTGGATATATACCCCAGCCGACCCAGCGCCCCCTCAGTTCCTTCTTGCCGGCTACTCCAACAGTGGGGACAGGGGGCGGGTTTGGAATGGATATGAGCAACACATCTCGAAGAACAACAGTTACAAAGGTGAGTAACCGTTTTTTCTTCTTCGAGTGCTTGCTCATATCGATTCCAATTAGGTGACTACCAAGCCCTACCTAGGCCGTGGAGTCGGAGTGAGACATCGCTGTGTGCAAAACCGCTGATCCGAATGCATCATCTCTGGACTGCTGTACCAGTGCATAGTGAGTGGCGAAGGTGTGGACTGATGACCAAACTGCAGCTCTACAAATGTCCTGGATTGGGACTCGAGCCAGGAAGGCAGTCGAGGAGGCTTGAGCCCTCGTGGAGTGGGCAGTGAGGCGTGGCGTCGGGACACCGGCGAGGTCATAGCAAGCACGAAGGCAGGACGTGATCCAGGAGGAGAGACGTTGTGAGGAGACCGGTAAGCCTTTCATCCGGTCGGCCACTGCAACGAAGAGTTGTGTCGTCTTCCTAACTGGCTTTGTACGCTCAAGATAGAAAGCCAGGGCCCTGCGTACGTCCAAGGAATGCAGACGCTGGTCTTGACAGGTGGCGTGCGGCTTAGGATGGAAGACCGGGAGAAATATATCCTGGTTCACATGAAAAGGTGAAACTACCTTGGGAAGAAAGGCAGGGTGGGGGCGAAGCTGCACCTTGTCTTTATGGAAAACTGTGTATGGAGGCTCAGACATAAGCGCCCTGATTTCAGAAACACGCCTTGCTGAAGTGATGGCTACCAGGAAGGCTGTCTTCCAAGATAGGTACAGGAGTGAGCAGGTAGCCAATGGCTCGAACGGGGGCCCTGTGAGCTTGGAGAGAACCAGGTTAAGATCCCACGCCGGAACGGGTTGGCGTTGCTGTGGATACATCCGATCTAAGCCCTTGAGGAATCTAACGACCACCGGGTTAGAGAAGACCGAGGAAGCGAGTTCTCCTGGGTGGAACGCCGATATAGCGGCCAGGTGAATCCTGATTGAAGATATCGCTAAGCCCTGCTGTTTCAGGGATAGGAGATATTCGAGTATAAAAGGAATTGACGCCTGCAATAGGGGGGGCGTAGCCCGCTGCGTGCACCAACAGAAGAACCGTTTCCACTTGGCTAAGTAAGTGGTCCACGTAGAGGGCTTTCTACTTCTCAGCAGAATCTGCTGCACGGGATGTGAGCATTGTAGCTCTGTCCGATTTAGCCATGGAGCATCCACGCTGTGAGGTGGAGCGATTGCAGGTCGGGGTGACAGAGTCGGCCGTGGTCCTGAGAGATCAAGTCTGGGCACAAGGGAAGCGTGATCGGAGTTTGAACCGATAGCTCCAGAAGCGTGGTGTACCACTGCTGTCTTGGCCAAGCTGGAGCGACTAGAATGAGACGTGCCTCGTCTCTGCGTAGCTTGAGCAGTATCCTGTGGACCAGTGGGAATGGAGGTAAACCGTAGAACAGCTGGTCTTTCCACGTCAGAAGGAAAGCGTCCGACAGGGAGCCCGGAGATCGCCCTTGTAGGGAGCAGAACAGGTGACACTTCCTGTTGCCTCGAGATGCGAACAGGTCGACCTGGGGAAATCCCCACCTCGGGAAGATGGAATAGATGATGTCTGGGCGAATCGACCAGTCGTGCGTCTGGAAGGATCTGTTGAGACGGTCCGCCAGAGAGTTCTGGACTCCAGGGAGGAACGATGCCATGAGATGTATCGAGTGGGCAATGCAGAATTCCCACAGGCGAATGGCCTCTTGACATAGGGGAGACGCTCGGGCTCCTCCTTGCTTGTTGATGTAGAACATGGCCGTGGTGTTGTCTGTGAGGACTAACACACAGCAGCTATGTAGGAGACCGAGAAATGCCTGACAGGCTAGGCGCACCGCCATCAGGTCTCGAACGTTGATGTGCAGAGCTAGTTGGGATGCGGTCCACAGGCCTTGGGTATGGTGCTCCCTGAGATGAGCGCCCCACCCTAGAGATGAGGCGTCCATGACCAGGTGCAGGGAGGGTTGTGGGGCGTGAAACGGCACTCCTGCACAAACCGCCTTGTGATCCAGCCACCAGGTGAGAGAGGTCAAGACCGAGTTCGGAATCGTGACCACCATGTTCAGGCTGTCCCGAGAAGGGTGGTACACCGAGGACACCCAGGCCTGAAGTTGACGAAGCCGAAGTCTGGCATGCCTGGTTACATAAGTACAAGAGGCCATGTGACCCAACAGACCGAGACACGTCCTTACAGTGGTAATCGGGAATGCCTGGAGCCCTCGAATGATGCTGATGAGAAACCGATTGTCTGGTAGAAGAGCTCGGGCGAGTCTGGAGTGCAGGACTGCCCCGATAAACTCTATTCTCTGGGTAGGCTCCAGAGTGGACTTCTCTTTGTTGAATAGAATGCCTAACTCGTGGAATGTTTGTAGTATTATCTGGACGTGCGCCCGAACTTGCTCCCTGGTGCGGCTGCGGACCAGCCAGTCGTCTAGATACGGGAACACCTGTATCCTTTGTCGCCAAAGGTATGCTGCCACGACGGCCATACATTTGGTGAACACTCTCGGAGCCGCGGACAGTCCGAAGGGAAGGACGGCAAATTGGTAGTGTACCTTGTTTACTACAAAACGAAGGAAGCACCTGTGAGGGGGGTAGATTGCTATATGAAAATATGCGTCCTTCATGTCGAGGGCAGCGTACCAGTCCCCAGGATCCAGGGAAGGGATGATGGCCCCCAAGGAGACCATGTGGAATTTCAACTTTACTATGAATTTGTTGAGTCTGCGCAAGTCTAAAATGGGTCGCAGACCCCCTTTTGCTTTGGGGATCAGGAAGTAGCGGGAGTAAAACCCCTTGCCCCTTAACTCTGGGGGAACCTCCTCTATGGCCCCCCATAGAGAGGAGCCCAAAAACCTCCTGTATAAGGAGATGCTCGTGAGAAGGGTCCCTGAAGAGGGACGGGGAGCAGGGGTGGGAGGGGGGGGAACGAAGAAAACTGGAGAGCGTATCCCCTCTCCACCGTGCGAAGGACCCAACAGTCCGAAGTTATAAGGGACCAAGCACGGTGGAAACGGGAGAGGCAATCCCGAAAGAAAGGAAATGGATCCTGGGTAGTGGCTGGTGCGCCGTCCTCGGGCGCAGCTTCAAAAGTTTTGTCTAGGTCCAGAAGGTGGCCTAGGAGGGCTTTGGCTCTGACCGGGTTGGGGTCCGGTCGACCTCCGTCTACCACCTCGTCCCCACCTTGTGGGGAAGTCCTGTCTTGGACGAGGAGGAGGGTAGAACCGTTGTGGCTGTGGTCTAAAGGGCCTGCGTTGAGGTCCTGGGACATGCATCCTCAGGGAGCACATGATGGTTCTCGAATCTTTGAGGCTCTATAATCTGGAGTCCGTCTTGTCTGAGAACAAGCCTTGGCCCTCGAATGGCAGATCCTGCAGGGTATGCTGCAGCTCTGGCGGTAACCCCGAAACCTGGAGCCAGAAGACATGTCTCATGGCTATCCCAGACGCTAGTGTCCTGGCGGCCGAGTCCGCAATGTCGAGGGAGGCCTGAAAGGAGGTTCTAGCCACCTTTTTGCCCTCCTCCACCAGGGCCCCGAACTCCTCCCTCGAGTCCTGGGGGACCAACTCTTTAAATTTCCCCATGGAATTCCAAGAGTTATAATTGTACCGACTAAAGAGCGCCTGTTGGTTTGTGGCTCTGAGCTGCAGATCCCCCGCCGAATAAACCTTGCGTCCAAACAAATCAAAGCGCTTAGCGTCCTTTGATTTGGGCGCTGCCGCCTGCTGGCCATGGCGCTCTCTGGCGTTCACTGATGAGACTACCAGTGAACACGGTGGGGGATGTGTGTAGAGGTACTCATAGTCTTTAGAGGGAACAAAGTACTTCCTCTCTACCCCTCTGGCAGTGGGAGGGATGGAGGCCGGGGTTTGCCATATGGATGTAGCGTTAGCCTGAATTGTACGGATAATGGGCAACGCCACCCGGGTTGGGGCATCAGATGAAAGGATGCTCACCACCTGGTCGTCCACCTCCACTATCTCCTCGGCCTGTAGGTCCATATTTCGTGCCACCCTACGTAACAAGTCTTGGTGGGCACGGAGATCTATAGGAGGTGGGCCTGAGGCTGTTGTACCCGCCACTGCCTCATCTGGGGAAGATGAGGACGACGCCTCAGGGGGTAAAGGATCTGTGTGCGGGTCCGGCTCCAAGGGACTTGGAGGTGCAGGATCCCCTGCACCAGGGTCTGGTGCCTGCATGGGCGTTGGCGCCGGAGCCTCCATGCCCCCTGGGGGAGGACGGGAGATGGTGGCCTCAGGAACCCTGGGCTCAGAGTGAGTCGAGCGAGAGGCCACTGGTGGAGCCCCTTGAGCCTGGTGAAACGCCCAAGGGGTCCAGAAAGACCAATGCGCAGGGTCTTGTCGAAGGCTTTCTGCCCCCTCCTGCCAATGACACAAGTTGTCTGCAGGTTGACCCTGAGCAGGGTATGCTGAATGGGGAGCCCCTTCAGACGAGTGAGATGCCGAGCGTGGTTGTAGGGATTTGTCCTGGTACGGTGCCGAGCGGTGCCGATCCATCGGCGAGCGGTCTCTCTGCGGTGCCAGTGAATAGTACAGTGATCGAGAACGGTGCCGATATCCCTGTCGGTACCGGGATCCGGATCTGGACCGGGACGACGAAGACCGTCTGTAAACTCCGTGCCGGGAGCGGCCTCGTGAATGGGAGCAGCGCTCATACCGGTGCCGAGAACTGCGCCTGGACTCCGACCGGTACCGATGCTCGGGTCGATGCCGAGAAGAAGACCGGTGCCGGGAGGTAGATCTGTGCCATGAGTACGACCAGCGCCAAGATGGAGATGGGTGCCGGGACTGCAAGCGGCGTCGAGACCTGCTCCGAGACTGGGAGCGGTGCCGCGAGTCCACGCCCGGAGAGGGCAGGCGTATCAGGGTCGGCTTGCCCCTGGACTGTACCGTATGAAGGGCATGCGGTGCCGCGGGTTGAGAAGGCGCCGGCTCCGTGAGGGCGATGAGGTCTCCGGTGTAGAGGGGAGACAGGGCTCCACCACCTGGCGGGGCGGTGAGCCAGTCCGCACTGGACTCAACTGCTCTACTCCCGGTGCCGGAGTCAACGGTGCTGATGACACTTGCACCCTCTGGTGTTCGGAAGCCAAGGCGCGGATCTACCACCGGTGCGTCGGGAGCCGGTGCCTGTTGGATGGCAGCGTCCTGAGTCTTGCGAGGCCTCTTATGTCCCGGAGATAGGGACCGGCGCCGAGGGGCTTGCAGCGGACGCGGTGCCGAGGGAGGATGGTGCCGTGGCGCCTTCTCCACGTCTGCTTGCGGTGCAGCGCCGGAAGGTGCCGCTGGGGTGCTATGCACTGAGGCACTCGGTACCGGAGGCTGGTGCGCCGCAGGAGGATCTGGGCTAAGTGCCGCCACCATGAGGAGCTGCTTCAGCCTGAAGTCCCACTCCTTTTTCATCCTTGGCCTGAAAGCCTTGCAAATCTTGCACTTGTCCGTTTGGTGAGACTCCCCTAAGCACTTCAGACAACAGTCATGGGGGTCTCTCGTTGGCATAGGCCTAGCACATGTCGCGCACGGCTTAAAGCCGGGAGCCTTGGGCATGAGCCCCGCTGTGCGCCGGGAGGGGGAAAAAGGGGGAAATAAGAGCCCCCTTAACCCCCGCTAACTATGAAAAACTATTTATAACTACTCTACAAGAGGTAACGGGTAACAGCTAGGGAGAGTGGAGAACAGCTATGCCGCGCTCCACAGTTCCAACAACCGTCACGGGCGGTAAGAAGGAACTGAGGGGGCGCTGGGTCGGCTGGGGTATATATCCAGCGCCATGAAGGCGCCACTCCAGAGGGCTCCACAGCCGACCCACCAGGTGTTGCTAGGGTAGAAAATTTCTCCGACGATCGTGCATGCAGCACACGCACACCCTAATTGGAATCGATATGAGCAAGCACTCAAAGAAGAACTTCAAATTCCCCTTGATATTCTGCTGTAATCCCAGTGAGTTGATACACAGCCATTAAAAAGACAAACCTGAGTAAGTTATTCATATTTCACCCACACCGACCCTCCAGATTTGCCAAAGAGCAGAAGTATAACTGAAATCTGTATATCCCAGGGAAATACACATGTAGAAACCAAAATGAATTTAATTAAAGACATATTTGCAATATTTAATGTCACTGCTGAAGGCCAACTGGAAAATCTGTGTGCTGCTCCCACCCCATCCCGAGCACTGGTTCCACTGTGGCCAATGGGAGCTGCAGGGGTAGCCCGTGAGTGGAGGCAGTGCGCAGAGCTGCCTAGCCTCACCTCCATCTAGGAGCAGTAGGGACATGTTGCCGCTTCTGGGGAGCTGCCCAAGGTGAGCGCCACCTGGATCCGGCACCCCGCACTCCTTCTCATGCCCCAAGCCCCTTCCGTACCCATACTCCCTCCCTGAGCCTGCGCCCTGCACACTCCACCCCTCCCACACCCCAACCCTGAGCCCCTCCTGCACCCAAACTCCCTCCCTCTTAGTTAACTGGAGTTTTTGACTTACCGGCACCCCCAGTCTCCCAACATGCTGGATACTGTACCTTTAATGTACAACAAGCATCCCACGACAAAGTAGACATTTTTCAGAGACTGTTGCCCTTATGTTGTAACTAATTTTTTGGGCCTCAATGCTGCAAAGAGTTTCATGAAGATGGATACTTATGCCTACACAAATCTCTCTGAGGATAAGGTAAAGTAAAGTTACCACTGCCTGCAGAATTGTTCAGTAGAAAAATGAAGCAGGGCAGTTAAAATTCCTCTATTGCTATTTTCTGCCCTCCACTGGTTCTCTTTCAGAAAATTACCTTCAACTATAAATGCTAGAAACTAATGGAAATCCTGCACTCTGCAGAATGTTGTTATGATATGAGCGCTCTTAATTGTTAAACATAGGCTGGGCGTATGACAACCTTGACTTATATGGATAACAGCAATATCATTTGTAGATTGACTAGCACCAAACATAAAATTACCAGGTTGTCAAGCCTCAGAGCTTCAGGCAATATGGTACAATTCCATGTGGAAATTAGAAAGATTAATGCAATTAGGTATATTAAAGAGTTTTCATGCTTCTCTTCTGCAACTAGCCACTGTCTAAAAAACTGATGCTGCACTTGTCTGTCTCAGCAGGCATTTCCTGTGTTCGTATTCAATATGGCCTTTTTAGCTCTGAAAAACGAGGTGATTTAAATATTAAAAAAGGGGGAAAAGTCTCCAAGAAGAGACACTATTTTTCTTAAAGGGATTGTCCCATGTTTGATACTACTATCAAACATTTTTTTTCTTTGGGGTTGAATTTCAATGTATGTAATTTCTTTCAGTAAAACCTGTAAAAAAAAGTTGCAGGACCCCTGCTGTAGTGACAAGCATCTGGATTCACAACAGATGCTTTAAAAATATATATATCAGCAACACCTAAATATGTTTAATATTGGCCAAACCAGAAACATGTTTTGAGGAACATGAGCCAGTATTGATGTCAGGGTGAGCATAGTAAATATCACTTCAAAGACATGTAAGGTTCGGAGGTCCCGGGGATTTCAGAAATCCAAAATTTAAAGACTGCAGCAGTCTTAATACCATATTTTAGGAAAGACTGAAATCATCCCTTAAAGATTAGCTCAATTCAAAGGCGAATGATTATTATTCAGAATTTGTATGGCACATCCCAGACATGCATGACATTGTATAATGAATAGATGCATGGTCCCTTTTCCGAATTGATCACAAAAACATAGGGGCACTGGGGGAAACACCAGGAGAGGAGGAAAAGCAGGAGTGAGCGAGGGAGGGAGAAAAGAATACACAATAAGTTTACAACGTTGCTTGGATAGTAGTGTGCTTCATGTTAGTCATGCTATTTTTTTAAAAAAAGTTTTATTTTACTGGAAAAGGAATTTGTTTGAAGATTATGGAATAGTGTGGTTTGAAGCTGACCAGGACACAAGGGTAACACGTCTATTCTCACAAAAATGGCTCTTTACTTAAAAGGTATCAAAGCATTACACATATCCATCCCATCTGAGCGCCAGCCTCACTTATAATACAGAAGAACCTCAGAGTTACGAACACCAGAGTTACAAACTGACCAGTGAACACACCTCATTTGGAACCAGAAGTATGCAATCACACAGCAGAAGAGATTAAAAAGGAGAAATGAAGGGAACATTTAAAAAAAAAAAAAAAAAAAGATTTGACAAGGTAAGGAAACTGTTTCTGGGCTTGTTTCATTTAAATTAACATTGATAAAAGCAACATTTTTCTTTGACTAAATACAGCTTTGAAACTTTACTATGCAATGTTCAATTGTAAACTTCTGAAAGAACTCTAAGGCTTTGTTCAGTGTTACGAACATTTCAGTTACAAACAACCTCCATTCCCAAGGTGTTCCTAACTTTGAGGTTCTACTGTACAGTGATTTTTAACATCACACTGGCATAGTGATTATTTACCTATTCAGAGAGAATAATGTTACTTAATGATCAAAATCACTCCCTAAGTACTCTTTGGACATCTCTCACTCAAATAGTGACCAGGCTTATCTTTGTTTATACAGTGCGTTGAGAAGGCATGACAATCAATCATTTTGTGATAAGCGCACAAAATAATATAAGCAAACAAGAAAGTGTTGGGGGCGGGGGGGGGCAGTTCCAAAAAAGAAGTTCTCAAAATAAAAATATAGAGTGACAAAACGTCGGTGTTCGTAGGAAACACCCTACAATGAAGGAGAAAGTATATAAAAAAAATGGATATTACTTAATATTATCAGGAAATTAAGAATTTAAAAGATGAAATAATGAGCTCTGAGTGTCTTCAGAAAATGATCAAGATCTTCAAACAAGTTTGAAGAACACCAGTATCCTTAAGTAAATACCATAACCTAAGGTACTGTAGAAGTTTCCAGGATTATTTAAACTTGTACATCATGCCAATGATATATTGTTAAAAACATGTTAAAAGAATAAAACAGAAATCCTATCAGGACATTTATCCACTGCATTTGGAACAATATTTGAAGTTATTTTTGCAGTTTGGGTATAAATGAGCCCTTTCCTTTCTTCTACAATTTGTCTTGTCGATTTTGGCTTTGATCCTACAATTCATTGAGTGTAGATGGACTGCTGTGCCCACACACAATGAATCACAAGAATCACAAAGTAAAAACCTTGGGAGTAGCGAAGAGATTGAAAGATAATACATCCGTGGTCTGAACCCAGGAGATATTTATGGTGGGATATCCTTATAGGGATATGGAAATATGCCTCTCAGTTCAAGAGCAGCAAACCATGATTATGCCAATGAGACAGCCTTTTCCCAAGCAAAGTGTTCATGCTCAAGGTAATGTCAGATTCCCGGTGTACTCTTTGGGGACAGGCACTTTGCTATTACAGTTCTTACAGACGGAGAGGTTACTCACCTTGTACAGTAACTGGAGGTTTTTTGAGATGTGTCCCCCTCTTTCGGTGCTCCATTTTAGGTGCACATGCTCTCCTGCGCTTTTGATTGTAGATTTTTGGTAGCAATGCCCATTCACCCTGCATGTGTGCCCCACACCCGCTCGTCCCCTCTATCAAGACTCTATGGGGCTACATGGGTAAACGGCCATCGATTCCTTCTTTATCCCAAAGTCCATAGAGGCATCTTTGAAGCAGAGGGGAGGAGGGAGGATAGCAGAGCACCCACTCTAAGAACTCTAGTTTCTGCACTGGTGAGTGACATCTCCTTTTTCAAGTAGTGTCCCTGTGGGTGCTCGACTTTAGGTGACTCCCTAGCAGTAACCCTTTAAGGAGGTGGGAATTTCAAAACAGAGTCCATCACTGAAGAAAGAATGGTGTTGCCTACTGTGGCATCTGATCTTCCAGTGTGAACTAAGACTAAGGCACAGTCATCAGAACACGTGTGCACTGAGGACTGTATTGCAGCCCTGCAAATTTCAGCAACCTGTACGTCTTCGAGTAGGGCTACACACGTAGACTAATCTAGTAGAGAGTACAGATACTCTTAGGGGAGGTGTAATCTCAGTGAAACCAGAAAAGGCAATAATCCATTCAGAAAGCCTCTGATCAGAGACAGAGACTCCCATTCACCTATCTACAATAGAAACAAAGAGTCTAGGGGTCTTCCTGAATGGCCTCTTTCTGTCCAAGTCAAAGACTAATGCCCTCTTAACATAGTGTATGGGAAAAAAGGGAAGGTCCTTTCATGAATTGAGAACTGGTTAAAAGACAGGGAACAAAGGGTAGGAATGAATGGTAAATTCTCAGAATGGAGAGGGGTAACTAGTGATGGTCCCCCAGCATCAGTCCTCGGCAGACTCCTGTGTAGATTGATGTGGCTTGGGGGGTGAGAGGGAAGGAAGATTAACAGTTTGGTTGATGTGAAATTCAGAAGACACCTTAGATAAAAACTTTGGATTGTGTCATAAAGATACCTTCTCCTTAGAGAACAAAATAAAAGGCTAGGGATCTAACAGCAGACCCATTTCCCCAATTCTTTAGCAAAAGTGGTGGCCACCAAAAAGGCTGTCTTCATAGACACACATACCAGCGAGTATGCAGCTAGTGGTTCAAAGCACCAGACTGAGATCCCAAAGTGGTGTGGGGGCTCTAATCTGCAGAAAAAGATTGACAAATGTTTTAGGACTCTCGCTGTGGTTGGATGAGCAAATATAGAGAAAACTTCTACTGGTACATGGAAAGCTGTAATTGATGCTAAATGAATCTTGACAGAAAAGCCTGATTTTTTTCAATTCCAACAAGTAATACAAAATTGAAGGAAGAGGTGACTGGATTGGAGAAAATTGCCACTGGTTACACCAAAGATTATATCTTATCTATTTCTGAAACTAAGTACATCTCATAGATTCCTTTCTGCTATTTAAAAGTATATTTGGTACTTCCAATGAAGGGGCAGCCTCTAGTCCCAAGAACCACTGAGAGACCAAACTTGCAATTGCAGATAGTTCATATGGGTTGAAGTGCCTGACCTGCATCCTGAGACAACAACCAATGTGTGATTGGGAGCTGCCACAGAAGGAGAGAGGTGAGTTTGATCATGTAAGGAAAACAAACTTGTCCTAGCCAAGTTGGTGCAAACAAAATGACTTTGGCTTGGTCCTGTCTGATCTTGATAAAGACCTTTAAAAGCATTGGAGTTGTAAGATATGCATAAAAAAAGACCTTTTGTCCATATGATGAGGAAAGTGTGTTCTAAAGATTGGGGATCAAGTCCCTCACAGGAAGAGAATTTCCTGCCCTTTTAGAGTTCGCTGCTGTGGCAAAAAGGTGGACTTCTGGTAGGAATATTTTGTTGAGGACCTGAGAGTCCAATTCCCAGTCATCATTTAGGGAGAAGTGTCTGCTGAGATCATATGTTCTGGTGTTTTGTATACTTGGGAGGTAAGAAGCCAAGATGATTATGTCACTATGCACCAGTTCCAAAGATTTATTGCTGCACTGGAGAGTGATGGGGAATGTATTCTGCCCTGATTGACATAGAATCACAGAATATCAGGGTTGGAAGGGACCTCAGGAGGTCATCTAGTCCAACCCCCTGCTCAAAGCAGTACCAATCCCTAACTAAATCATCCCAGCAAGGGCTTTGTCAAGCCTGACTTAAAAACCTCTAAAGAAGGAGATTCCACCACCTCCCTAGGTACATAAGAACATAAGAACGGCCGTACCGGGTCAGATCAAAGGTCCATCTAGCCCAGTATCCTGTCTGCCGACAGTGGCTAATGCCAGGTGTCCCAGAGGGAGTGAACCTAACAGGCAATGACCAAGTGATCTCTCTCCTGCCATCCATCTCCACACTCTGACAAACAGAGGCTAGGGACACAATTCCTTACCCATCCTGGCTAATAGCCATTAATGGACTTAACCACCATGAATTTATCCAGTTCTCTTTTAAACGCTGTTATAGTCCTAGCCTTCAAACCTCCTCAGGTAAGGTGTTCCACAAGTTGACTGTGCACTGCGTGAAGAACTTCCTTGTATTTGTTTTAAACCTGCTGCCTATTAATTTCATTTGGTGACCCCCTAGTTCTTGTATTACGGGAATAAGTAAATAACTTTTTCTTATCTACTTTCTCCACATCACTCATGATTTTATATACCTCTATCATATCCCCTCTTAGTCTCCTCTTTTCCAAGCTGAAGAGTCCTAGCCTCTTTAATCTCTCCTCATATGGGACCCGTTCCAAACCCCTAATCATTTTAGTTGCCCTTTTCTGAACCTTTTCTAGTGCCAGTATATCTTTTTTTGAGGTGAGGAGACCACATATGTAAGCAGTATTCGAGATGTGGGCGTACTATTGATTTATATAAGGGCAATAATATATTCTCAGTCTTATTCTCTATCCCCCTTTTAATGATTCCTAACATCCTGTTTGCTTTTTTGACCGCCTCTGCACACTGCATGGACATCTTCAGAGAACTATCCACCATGACTCCAAGATCTTTTTCCTGACTCGTTGCAGCTAAATTAGCCCCCGTCATATTGTATGTATAGTTGGGGTTATTTTTTCCAATGTGCATTAATTTACATTTATCCACATTAAATTTCATTTGCCATTTTGTTGCCCAATCACTTAGTTTTGGGAGATCTTTTTGAAGTTCTTCACAATCTGCTTTGGTCTTAACTATCTTGAGCAATTTAGTATCATCTGCAAACTTTGCCACCTCACTGTTCACCCCTTTCTCCAGATCATTTATGAATAAGTTAAATAGGATTGGTCCGAGGACTGACGCTGGGGGACCACCACTAGTTACCCCTCTCCATTCTGAGAATTTACCATTCATTCCTACCCTTTGTTCCCGGTCTTTTAACCAGTTCTCAATCCATGAAAGGACCTTCCCTTTTATCCCATGACAGCTTAATTTACATAAGAGCCTTTGGTGAGGGACCTTGTCAAAGGCTTTCTGGAAATCTAAGTACACTATGTCCACTGGATCCCCCTTGTCCACATGTTTATTGACCCTTTCAAAGAACTCTAATAGATTAGTAAGACACTATTTCCCTTTACAGAACACATGTTGACTACTGCTCAAGAGTTTTTTTTTTTCTATGTGTCTGACTATTTTATTCTTAACTATTCTTTCGACTAATTTGCCCGGTACCGACGTTAGACTTACCGGTCTGTAATTGCCGGGATCACCTCTAGAGCCCTTTTTAAATATTGGTGTTACATTAGCTAACGTCCAGTCATTGGGTACAGAAGCCGATTTAAAGGACAGGTTACAAACCTTAGTTAATAGTTCCGCAACTTCACATCTGAGTTCTTTCAGAACTCTTGGGTGAATGCCATCTGGTCCTGGTGACTTGTTAATGTTGAGTTTATCAATTAATTCCAAAACCTCCTCTAGTGACACTTCAATCTGTGACAGTTCCTCAGATTTGTCACCTACAAAAGCCGGCTCAGGTTTGGGAATCTCCCTAACATCCTCAGCCGTGAAGACTGAAGCAAAGAATCCACTTAGTTTCTCCGCAATGACTTTATCGTCTTTAAGCGCTCCTTTTGTATCTCAATCATCAAGGGGCCCCACAGGTTGTTTAGCAGGCTTCCTGCTTCTGATATACTTTAACATTTTATTACCTTTGGAGTTTTTGGCTAGCCGTTCTTCAAACTCCTCTTTGACTTTTCTTATTACATTCTTGCACTTAATTTGGCAGTGTTTATGCTCCTTTCTATTTGCCTAACTAGGATTTGTCTTCCACTTTTTAAAGGAAGTCTTTTCATCTCTCACTGCTTCTTTTACATGGTTGTTAAGCCACGGTGACTCTTTTTTAGTTCTTTTACTGAGTTTCTTAATTTGGGGAATACATTGAAGTTGGGCCTCTATTATGATGTCTTTAAAAAGCGCCCATGCAACTTGCAGGGATTTCACTTTAGTCACTGTACTTTTTAACTTCTGTTTAACTAAACCCCTCATTTTTGCATAGTTCCCCCTTTTGAAATTAAATGCCACAGTGTTGGGCTGATGAGATGTTCTTCCCACCACAGGGATGTTGAATGCTATTTTATTATGGTCACTATTTCCAAGCAGTCCTGTTAAAGTTACCTCTTGGACCAGCTGATGCGCTCTACTCCGGGATAAATCTAAAGTTGCCTCTCCCCTTGTGGGTTCCCGTACCAGCTGCTCCATGAAGCAGTCATTTAAAGTATCGAGAAATTTTATCTCTGCATTTCGTCCTGAAGTGAAAGGTTCCCAGTCAATATGGGGATAATTGAAATCCCCCACTATTATCGAGTTCTTAATTTTGATAGCCTCTCTAATTTCCCTTAGCATTTCATCATCACTAACACTGTCCTGGTCAGGTGGTCGATAATAGCTCCCTAATGTTATATTCTTATTAGAGCATGAAATTTCTATCCATAGAGATTCTATGGAACATGTGGATTCACTTAAGATTTTTACTTCATTTGAGTCTACATTTTCTTTCACATATAGTGACACTACCCCCCTGCATGACCTGTTCTGTCCTTCCAATATATTTTGTACCCCGGAATGATTGTGTCCCATTGATTGCTCTCAGTTCACCAGGTTTCTGTGATGCCTATTATATCAATATCCTCCTTTGTCACAAGGCACTCTAGTTCACCCATCTTATTATTTAGACTTCTTGTGTACAGCACTTTAAAAACTTGTCACTGTTTATTTGTCTGCCTTTTTCTGATGTGACAGATTCTTTTTTATGTGAATGTTTATCATCTGACCTGGCCTTTATATTATCCTCTTCCATCCTCTGCTCCTGACTATAACCTGGAGATTCTCTATCATTACACTCCCCCCTAAGAGAAGTCTGTCTGATCCACATGCTCCTCTTCAGCAGTCGGCTTTCCCCCATTCCAGTGCTTCATCATCCTCTTAGTGAAAAAGTTTTTCCTAATATCCAACCTAAACCTCCCGCATTGCAACTTGAGACCATTACTCCTTGATCTGTCATCTGCTACCACTGAGAGGAGATCCATCCTCTTTGGAACCCCCTTTCAGGTAATTGAAAGCAGCTATCAAATCCCCCCCTCATTCTTCTCTTCTGCAGACTAAATAATTCCAGTTCCCTCAGCCTCTCCTCATAAGTCATGTGCTCCAGCCCCCTAATCATTTTTTTTGCCCTCCTCTGGACTCTTTCAAATTTTTCCACATCCTTCTTGTAGTGTGGGGCCCAAAACTGGACAAATGAGGCCTTCAGATGAGGCCTTACCAATGCCAAATAGAGGGGAATGATCACGTCCCTCGATCTGCTGGCAATGCTCCTACTCATACAGGCCAAAATGCCATTAGCCTTCTTGGCAACAAGGGCACACTGTCGACTCATATCCAGCTTCTCGTCCACTGTAACCGCTAGGTCCTTTTCCGCAGAACTGCTGCCTAGCCAGTCTGGCCCTAGTCTGTAGCAGTGTATGGGATTCTTCCATCCTACGTGCAGGACTCTGCACTTGTCCTTGTTGAACCTCATCAGATTTCTTTTGGCCCAATACTCTAATTTGTTTAGATCGCTCTGTATCCTATTCCTATCGTCTAGCATATCTACCATTCCTCCCCATTGGTGTCATCTGCAAACTTGCTGAGGGTGCAGTCCACGCCATCCTCTAGATCATTAATGAAGACATTGAACAAAACCGGCCCCAGGACCGACCTTTGGGGCACTCCGCTTGATACTGGCTGCCAACTAGACATGGAGCCATTGATCACCACCCATTGAGCCTGACAATCTAACCAGCTTTCTATCCACCTTATAGTTCATTCATTCAGACCATACTTCTTTAACTTGCTGGCAAGAATACTGTGGGAGACCGTATTAAAAGCTTTGCTAAAGTCAAGTCCACTGCTTTCCCCGCATCCACAGACCCAGTTATCTCCTCATAGAAGGCAATTAGGTTAATCAGGCATGACTTGCCCTTGGTGAATCCATGCTCACTGTTCCTGATCACTTTCCTCCCCTCTAAGTGCTTTAAATTGATTCCTTGAGGACCTGCTCCTTGACTTTTTCAGGGACTGAGGTGAGACTGACAGGCCTATAGTTCCCCAGATCCTCTTTCTTCCCTTCTATAAATACGGGCACTACATTAGCCTTTTTCCAGTCATCCGGGACCTCCCCCGATCGCCATGAGTTTTCAAAGATAATGGCCAATGGCTCTGCAGTCACATCCGCCAACTCCTTTACCACCCTCGGATGCAGTGCATCCGTCACCCTGGACTGGTGCTCACCCAGCTTTTCTAAATAGTCCTGAACCACTTCTTTCTTCACAGAGGGCTGGTCACCTCCTTCCCATACTGTGCTGCCCAATGCAGAAATCTGGGAGCTGACCTTGTTCGGGAAGACAGAGGCAAAAAAAGCACTGAGTATGTTAGCTTTTTCCACATCCTCTGTCACTAGTTTGCCTCCCCCATTCAATAAGGGACCCACACTTTCCTTGAACACCTTCTCGTTGCTAACATACCTGAAGAAACCCTTCTTGTTACTCTTAACATCCCTCGCTAGCTGCAACTCCAAGTGTGATTTCACTCCTGCATGCCTGAGCAATATTTTTATACTCCTCCCTGGTCTTTTGTCCAATCTTACACTTCTTGTAAGCTTCTTTTTTGTGTTTAAGATCAGCAAGGATTTCACTGTTAAGCCAAGCTGGTCATCTGCCATATTTACTATTCTTTCTACACATCGGATGGTTTGTTCCTGCAACCTCCTTAAGGATTCTTTAAAATACACCGGCTCTCCTGCACTCCTTTCCCTTTTATGTTATTCTCCCAGGGGATCCTGCCCATCAGTTCCCTGAGGGAGTCAAAATCTGGTTTTCTGAAGTCTGTATTCTGCTGCTCTCCTTTCTTCCTTGTGTCAGGATCCTGAACTTGACCATCTCATGGTCACCGCCTCCCAGGTTCCCATCAACTTTTACTTTCCCTGCTAATTCTTTCCTGTTTGTGAGCAGCAGGTCAAGAAGAGCTCTGCCCCAGTTGGTTCCTCCAGCACTTGCACCAGGAAATTGCCCCCTACACTTTCCAAAAACTTCCTGGATTGTCTGTGCACCACTGTATTGCTCTCCCAGCAGATATCAGGGTGACTGAAGTCTCCCATGAGAACCAGGGCCTGTGATCTAGTAACTTCTGTCAGTTGCCTGAAGAAAGCCTCGTCCACCTCATCCCCCTGGCCTGATGGTCTATAGCAGACTTCCACCACGACATCACCCTTGTTGCTCACACTTCTAAACTTAATCCAGAGACTCTCTGTTTTTTCTGCAGTTTCATACTGGAGCTCTGAGCAGTCATTCTGCTCTCTTACATACAATGCAACTCCCCCACCTTTTCTGCCCTGCCTGTCCTTCCTGAACAGTTTATATCCATCCATGATGGTACTCATCTGAGTTATCCCACCAACTCTCTGTTATTCCAATCACATCATAATGTCTTGACTGTGCCAGGACTTCCAGTTTTCCCTGCTTGTTTCCCAGGCTTAACAGACATAACACATGCATACTATTTTGTTTGCCATGATCTTGATGGATTTGTTTTTTGAGTAGGGGACAATAGCATTTCTGACCACTCTTAATTTCAAAAGATTGATGTGCAAGTGCTGTTCTTGTTGTGACCATGAGCCTGTACAGGGACAAAAATGTGCTTCCTATCCCAAGAGGGAAGCGTCCGATGTTATGACTGTAGACAGATTCTGGTAGAACAGGATTTCTGCACAAACCTTGGAAGGATTTATCCACCAGGTGAGTGACTGTAGGAGCTGGTTGGGTACAGCTGTTTCAGACTGCTCGTTGGGTACATATACTTCCTGAGCCACCCTGGAGACATTGAAGATACAACCTGGTTTTGTTTCACAAAAAACGCAAGCTGCCATGACTCCCAGCAGTTGCAGACATGTCCTTGGTGGAACTTCAGCGCTGAGCTGCACTCTTTGGATAAGGCCCTTCAGAGCAAGGAACCTATCAAGAGGAAGATAAGCTCTGCCCAATATCAAATCCAGAAATGCTCCAAAAAAGAATACTTTGTGTAGAGGACAAGATTGATTTCTTGAGTTTTATCTGCAGATCTAGACTCTGGAATAATTAAGTTGTCGTTTGAACTGCTGGCCAAACCTCCTGATATGACTAACCCTTGAGGAGCCAGGTTTTGAAGCAGGGAAAGAGTTATTTCTAGGTGATGGAGACAGGCAGCTATGACTGCCATGATTGTTGAGAAAAGCCTTGGGGTGGATGAAACGCAGAAGGATAGGGCTCAGTACTGGTAACGACTGTGACTGAATGTGAAACTAAGAAATCGTTTGTGAAAGGGATGAATCACTAAAGAAAAACAGTCATCTTTGAGGTTGAGGGTCATCACAAACTAGTCCCCTAATTCCAGGGAAGGAAATATAGCACCTAGGGACACTATCCTGAATTTCAGGTGTTTGACATTCTTTTTCAATTGTCTGAGATCTAGTATCTGCCTTCAACATCCATTTTTCTTGGGTATTAGAAAATATCTTGACTAGAACCCTTTGCCCCTGTGCTGAAGTGAGATTGGTTCTATGGCTCCTTGACTTAGGAACAAAGAGATATCCTGTGTCAGCAATTGATTGAAAAGGGTCAGGGAAGCGGGGAGAAGTGGAAAGGCGGGATGTAGAACCTTAAGCAATGGCCTCCAATATCTATTTGTCCAATGTTATAGCCTCCCATGCTTGAAGAAATAGAGATGAGGTATCCAAATTGAGGAAGCGCATTTGTGTGATGCAATTGAAAAAACCTGGCTATTGGAGGTTGAACTCTGACCAAAACATCAAAACTGGCATATGCATGATACTGAAGGCTGGGATGAAGCAGTCAACATAGTTGCAAGTCATCTTCTTTTAGGTATCAGAGGGGTAGCCGTGTTAGTCTGAATCTGTAAAAAGCAACAGAGGGTCCTGTGGCACCTTTAAGACTAACAGAAGTATTGGGAGCATAAGCTTTCATGGGTAAGAACCTCACTTCTTCAGATGCAAGTCTGAAGAAGTGAGGTTCTTACCCACGAAAGCTTATGCTCCCAATACTTCTGTTAGTCTTAAAAGTGCCACAGGACCCTCTGTGTCTTCTTTTAGGACCTTGACCCCTTAAACCGTCGTTCTGGTAGCTTATGAGGAATGAGGAAAGTTGAGCAGGGTGGGATCTTTGTGCCAATTGAGACCAGCTAAACTTTCTTTTATTTGCAGACCTTAGTATTGCTCTAGAGTCCTCTAGGGTATGAAGCAAGTAGTCCTTGGAATATGCAAAAAGCTTCTGGCCATTGAAAGGTAAAGCTTCTACTGTTGATTGTACCTCACATGGAATCCCAGACAACTGAAGCTAAGAAGCTAGCCTTATCACTATTGCACTGGAAACAGACGTGGCTGCAGTGTTTGTTGCATTGAGTGAAGCCTGCAGTGTAGTTTTTGCTAGCAGCTGACCCTCTTTTATTATGGCACTGAATTGTTTTCATTGGTCCTGTGGTAAGTGGTCTAACTTCTCGTAGTTCAGGCAGTCATATTTTCAAATCAGGGGATGGTGGTTAGATATCTTGAAGTGTTGCTGACGAGTAGATCTTACAACCGAAAAAGGTCCAGACATTTCTGGTCCTTATTATCAGGGATGGCTTTTTTGTAAATTTTGCCTGCCACATTGACTGTGTCCACTGCTAAAGAATTTGGTGCTGCTGAGAAAATAAAGCATCAGAATCCCTGGTTAGGATCAGCCCTCTTTCATGTAGAGGGGACCATTGCTGGAGTTTGCCAGATGGAATTGGCTGGCTCAAGGAGGACTTAATTGGCAGTGCACCCAGGCTGAGGTACAGCTGTGCAACATGTCCAGGTGCTTGTGATGGGAATCCTGGTCTTTTTCCAGGGGAATTTGCAGGGTGTCAGTGATCCACTTCATCAGGTCCTGGAATTGCTTAAAGTCATCAGATAATGATGACAACGGTGGCTTTACTGCCGCATCAAGGGATAACAACAAGATGTTTGTAAGGAGGGTAATACCTTGTCCAGCTTTGCCTCTTGCTCCTCAAAGGTCTTCTCAGGCTCAGAGTGAGCAGGAGGGATTGATGGATGGAACCAGCGAGCAAGGTCTTCTGTATTCTTTGTAGGATTGAACTCAGGTGCCCCAAAGTTGCTGGTGATACACTACCCAGAGATCCCAGTAAAGCCAATGAAGGAGACCATAAGGCATGAAGGAGATATCGAATGCTGGTCATTCCATGTGTTGGAAGGCAGGGATCTGGTATCATGCCTTTGTTAGATCTGTAATAGGAATAACATCTCCTGGAATACGTTGGAGAGTCTTCAATAGGAAGTTCAGAGTATGATTCAGAATGCTCCTCCAAATATCGTATCTGAGGCAACGACTACTCCTCATGGATAGTGGAAGATGGAAAAGAGGTAGGTTTCACGGAGCGGAGTCTCATGCTCATTTGGTACCAAAAGGTCTTTTGAGTACTGGAATTCTTGCAGTACTCGATGCACAACAGAATTTGGTACCGGCACCAATGATGTTGCAGAAGCCGTTGTGTGAGGCACTGATGTTGGTACCAACCGGGTCGAGGATTCCATTGAAACCAGCCATTGGCAGTAGTAGTCTTCGGTAGTGAGCCCTTTACCACTGAGGTATGGAATCTTAGCATGTTTCATGGTTCCTGAAGTATTCGGAGCTTCACTAGCACTTTGGGCCTAAGGTCTCTGGTGACTAGTTCTTCTCTGATTAGTAGCTCTTTTCTGCTCCTCTTATTCCCTTCCTTATACTTTGAGTGGGAAGCTCTCCGTACCAGCAGTATGGCGATCAGTACCTCAGTCATGGAGAGTGTTGGAGATCGGAGTTTTAATACCATCTTCCCCTTGGAAGCTCTCAGTGACTGTGATCTCGATGACAATGGGTACTGACAGAAGTCGAGAGTCCCTGACGGGGGGGGGGGGGGGGGGGTTCTCTGCCCTTGGATCAGAAGCTGATCTCAAGACATGCTCCATCAGTAAGAGCCTATATTTTATTTTTCTGTTCTTCTAGGATCTTCCTTTAAAAGAAGAGCAGGTCTTATACTTGCTGGGAATGTGACAGGTCTCCCAAACAATGAATGTATTACAAGTACCCATCACTAACAATGCTTGCGTATCAACAAGAGAGGCACCTTTTTAAAGCCTGGGGAACTCGCCATCCCTGACAACATTTGTTCGAGCCGTTTGGGGGAGGCGGGGGAGAGAATAAACAAACAAAAAAAAACTTAAGAAAAATAAAAAGAGGGAACAAACATTCCAACAACTATAAAAGGTCTTAAAATTAGTATTACTGAGAACTATAAAAGTTAAAACACTAATACAAGAGGAAACAGGCACACAACAAGCAGGCACACGCCAGGCTCCGTCTCTGGCCAAAGACTGTTGAGAAGGAACTGAGGGTGGTTCGTCTGCACAGCCCTATATACCCTGGGTGTAGGGCACAGGGATGGTAGGCCACATACATGGGCTGAACAGGCACTGCCACCAAAAATCTCCAATCAAAGGCATGGAGCACATGCGCATCTAAAGTGATGCATCCACAGGGACACTATTAAAGAAAAACAGATCTTTCACATCCTAACACTGTGGCGGTTGGAAAGAACTGAAGCAGCAATGGAGCCAAAGCCCCTCTTATGGCCATGCCACCTGAGTGTGCTCAAACGCTGTGGGCAGGAGGGGGGGAGGGAGGCAAAATGCTCCTAAGAGACACTGCTACTACAACGTTCTACCGTTTTGCTGCACCTCATCAGCACATCCCAAGAATGCGAATATGCAGAGTACACTTGAACTGGAGATTTCACAAAAGGAATTAAAGCAATATCTGAAGATCTCTCAGTTCTTTCTGGGAAACGACATGGTGAAAATTAAATCCTTGTTGGGGATACAAAGCGTTTGGGATATTTGGAAGAAGGACAACTACAAAACACCCAGTCTTGGAAGGCAAGACAGTTTGATGAGGTGATCAGCAATCTCACGGTCATGAACCAAAAGTTTTCCAGGAAACAGCGAAGATCAGGAAATCTTTGGATAACACTGGTCTACAATTTTTGAGAAGTCGTTTGCTTCAGAGATGAAATGTGCTATTTATTATGTATTTTGATGTGCTGAATTCAAATATGACAATTAAAACAACTGATTGGCTACTGTTTCTAAGATATTTAAGTTTTTACATTTTGTCTATGTATATTGTGCAGATAGTAGAGTTTTAATTATAAATTGTAAACTTAGGTCTTTTCCATCTGTTTTTGGTTGCTTTACATGATAATATTTCACCTGTCCTGTTTATGTAACACTTTAAAAATCAGCAAAAGGGTTATATAAACAAAACAAAAGGCAAAAAATATTATGTACATAGTTTAGTCCTATTCAGTGTCTACTCGGCGCTTCTTGGCTTGTCTCTTGTATTCATTAAATGGAGCATCTCTTGTCACTGTCCAGCAATAGTCTGCAAGCAATGATGGGCTCTATTTGCCCTGATAACATTTCTCCATTGTTGCGATGTCCTGGTGAAATCGCTTGCCGTGCTCGTCGCTCACTGCTCCGCAGTTCGGTGGAAAAAAATCTAGATGAGAGTGCAAAAAAATGTATCTTTAGTGACATGTTGCAACCAAGGCTTTTGTATGCCTTGATGAGGTTTTCCACCAACAACCTGTAGTTGTTTGCCTTGTTGTTTCCGAGAAAATTTATTGCCACTAACTGGAAGGCTTTCCATGCCATCTTTTCCTTGCCACGCAGTGCATGGTCAAATGCATCATCTCGAAGAAGTTCACGAATCTGAGGACCAACAAAGACACCTTCCTTTATCTTAGCTTCACTTAACCTTGGAAATTTTCCACGGAGGTACTTGAAAGCTGCTTGTGTTTTGTCAATGGCCTTGACAAAGTTCTTCATCAGACCCAGCTTGATGTATAAGGGTGGTAACAAAATCTTCCTTGATTCAACAAGTGGTGGATGCTGAACACTTTTCCTCCCAGGCACCAATGACTGTCGGAGTGGCCAATCTTTCTTGATGTAGTAGTAATCTCTTGCACGACTATCCCATTCACAGTGAAAACAGCAGTACTTTGTGTATCCAGTCTGCAGACCAAGCAAGAGAGCAACAACCTTCAAACCACCACAAAGCTGCCACTGATGTTGGTCATAGTTTATGCACCTCAAAAGTTGTTTCATGTTGTCATAGGTTTCCTTCATATGGACTGCATGACCAACTGGAACTGATGGCAAAACATTGCCATTATGCAGTAAAACAGCTTTAAGACTCATCCTCGATGAATCAATGAACAGTCTCCACTCATCTGGATCGTGAACGATGTTGAGGGCTGCCATCACACCATCGATGTTGTTGCAGGCTACAAGATCACCTTCCATGAAGAAGAATGGGACAAGATCCTTTTGATGGTCACGGAACATGGAAACCCTAACATCACCTGCCAGGAGATTCCACTGCCATAGTCTGGAGCCCAACAGCTCTGCCTTACTCTTGGGTAGTTCCAAATCCCTGACAAGGTCATTCAGTTCACCTTGTGTTATGAGGTGTGGTTCAGAGGAGGAGGATGGGAGAAAATGTGGGTCCTGTGACATCGATGGTTCAGGACCAGAAGTTTCATCCTCTTCCTCTTCCTCATCTGACTCAAGTGAGAATGATTCTGGTGCATCAGGAACCGGCAGTCCTTCTCCATGGGATACTGGGCGTATAGCTGATGGAATGTTTGGATAATGCACAGTCTACTTTTTCTTCTTTGACACACCTTTCCCAACTGGAGGCACCATGCAGAAGTAACAATTGCTGGTATGATCTGTTGGCTCTCTCCAAATCATTGGCACTGCAAAAGGCATAGATTTCCTTTTCCTGTTCAACCACTGGTGAAGATTTGTTGCACAAGTGTTGCAGCATATGTGTGGGGCCCATCTCTTGTCCTGATCTCCAATTTTGCAGCCAAAATAAAGGTGATAGGCTTTCTTAACCATAGTGGTTATACTGTGCTTTTGTGATGCAAAAGTCACTTCACCACAAACATAGCAGAAGTTATCTGCACTGCTCACACAAGTACGAGGCATCTCTGCTCACTTTGGCTAAACAGAAATGTGTCCCTTTGCAAAATCAAACACTGACAAATAAGAGAGCATGACACTGTATGATTTCTAGAGCTGATATAGGACAATTTGTCCAGCAGAGTGATGTAAGCTTCGTTATGATTGCATCATCCATGACTTCTAGGAATAACATGATGCAATTCATATCATGTATGATGCAATACCAGCTTCAGATTGCATCATTCACTGTTTTCCCTAAAAAGCAAGTACTGTCCAAACCCAGTCATAGATTTATTCAAAGATCCAGTCAAAGATGTATTTTAGTCATTTCTGGTTTAAATTGAGATCCCTTCCCTTTATAACTCACTTATCCTCCGCCATTCCCAAGTCAAGGGTTTTATATACTGACCCAATAGCATATCTTGAAAACTAGAGCCAATCAACAATTTTAAGCATCATTTTCGTTCTCAGTGACCCAGAATTAGTAAAGTTTGACTACATTTATTTCAGAAGCATTTTGGCTGTAGAGCAGTGTAACTTGAAACTTGTTAACAGATAAAAGCTGCAGTAAGGACTTGGGCAGCTAAAAATAATCATCTTGAAAAGGAACTGAAAGGGTAGCAAATCATAGTGGATGTCATCCTCTTTGATGAGGAATCATCCCAGACAGAAAACTTGAGTAAGGCAGGATAGTTACAACATTTTCCTACCCCATGTGAACCCACAGAAGCCCAGAGGGAAGGAACTGGAGTGTTAGAGCACAAGTAATACAAAAGTCCACTGTAATGGAGGAAAAAACTTCCTTGGAGGCTTATTTTGCTCAGTTCAACATCACAGCCCAAATGAACGGTTGGGGAGATTAGTAGAGGGGGGGCTTCTAGAAGTCAACTTGAGAGCTCCAGTTCTGATGCTGCTGCAGAATTTACCCCCCACAATGAGATTAGGTTATTCAGATCCAATGCAGATCCTTGATATGTGGTTCAGGGCCAGCAATTACTCTCATCTGGCCAAGAAACAGATAAATGCTAGAAGGAGAGGGAAAGACAGAGACACCTCCTGAATTGGTGAGGACCTGAGGAGACTTGTGTTCCTGACATATCCAGATACTACTGAGGACTTCCAGGATAAATTGGCAATGGACTAGTTTACAGACACACAGCACGACTTACAGGTTAAGATCAGAGAAGGAAGGCCAAAGACACTTTCAGAGGCAAATTTTCACGTGCAATTTGCCATGGAACTTAAATCTTTGCAAAAGCCCCCAGAAGAGCAAAACTGACCCTAATGAGGAAGCAGCTAACCATGAGCTTTCTAAGTATAAATCTGTATTTAACATGCATGGAGATTTTACACTGATTCATAACACTTCATTATATTTTTGAATAATTAAAAAAAGAGTTAAATTTAGTTTGTAAAATAAAAAAAATAATGGCAATAATGCAAAAATTAAGGGAAAATGTTCAGTTAAATACTGGTTTTGTGAATAAATTGGCCAAAGAAGTAGGACCAGTGATAAATTTAACACAAACCAGAACATAATATCACAAAAGCCCGCTGAAAGTCCCTTACCCACTTTGGGAAATAAGAGGACACTATGTTTAAGAGGCTCTACTAGGAGGTACAAGAATTAGCCACATAGTTTTTGTTTAGTTCTAGGTAGTTAAACAAAAATAATGGAAGTTTGGTTATTGAATATATAATAGAATCTTGCTAAAAGTACAGTCCTGTACTTTTAGCAAGATTCTATTATATACAATATAATATATAAGATTATATTATATTGTACATAAGTTATTAGACCAGACATTCTAACATTGTTAAAGAGGAGTTCCAAAACTGAATCTCTTAAGTGGTGATTCCCGAAGTGGGGAAAACTGGGTTTCAAAGTTGGACCTCTGGAATTCAACCAAGTCTAGATAGCCAATATGGCAGATGAGTTAATGGGTCTGAGTTTCATTATGGTTAATAACTGTAATAAATGCCAGGAAAGGTGTGTTACAAATTCAGTCTGTGGAAATTTCCTTTAAAGGTGTGGCCAGATGAAAAAAAAATATTTGTAGACAATTAGTTTGCAGTAAGCAAGTTGTCCTTCATCCAAAAGCAGAAACCTGCTCTGGTAGTTTTCCAGCAGGGGAAAGATGAGGAGTGGTTGAGATCTGCTTTGAGATGCAGGATCTCAGTGGAATTTTAGTTGCTAAATGTCTTATGGATCTGTAACAGAAACAGATTCCTGTTCATTTGCTGAATGTTTCTGACAAACAGCTATAATAAAGAAGGGACCAAGTAGCAAAAATGTTAACCAGTGGATACAATAAATTATGGTACTGATTAAAACTAAGGGAGAAATGAATGAAAGTGAGTTCCCAGAGTTTCTACTGGACTTGTTCCAGCACAGTTCTGTACATTTAAATTAGATGCAAGTGGCCTAAAATGTCTCACAATTCAAAAAGAGATATCGGTTGTGCTGCAATAGTCCTGCACAAGATTGATACAGGGGAAATCAGCCCATTAAACAGCCACCTCACCACTACCAGTTGCCAAGAGGGAAGAGGCTTTATAGGCCATTGAGGAAATGTATTAGGAAGGTGTAACTGAACTCAGTTACAGTTCTAGATAGAAAAAGATTACAGCCTTAGATTCTGTGTGGACTACCGAAAATTAAATTAAGTTATTTTACAGGATTTTCTTATCAAATACAATGGTGAAGGAGGTTCATTCTGATTTTCCACACTGGATCTTAAAAGTAGTTACTGGCAAGTGGTAGTGGATCCAAAAGACAGGAAAAAGACTACTTTCAGAGCAGGACAATGACTGTGGCAATTTAAAGTGATGGTTTTCAACTCATGTACTGTACATCCACATTTGGGAGGCTTAGAGAGCAGATGTATGGCATGCCTCTATTATATCGAAGGATATACCTATATTATATCCTACTGAACAATAAAACCTTTAAAACAGATACATTTACAAGTGGTTTGTGATAACCTTAAGATTGCCAATCTGAAATTGAACTGTAAGAAATGTCAGTTGTTCCAAAAAGAAGTAACTTCTCTTGGAATTTCCCAACAAAAAAATTGAGGATGTGCAGAACTTGCAAGCTCCTCAGACACTCCCATACATATAGTTTTGTAGGGCTCTGCTCCTATTATAGAAGACTTATGTGTGGATTTGCCAATATTGCAAAACCATCAAGTGGTCAACAAAGTGTAATTTAGTATTTTTAGAGCTAAAAATACTTCATGCATTAGCCATTTCAAACCCCTTTAATATTCAACAGATATTAGTGCTAATGGGTTGAAGGCAGTATTGATATAAGAATACAAATTGCTTGACTAGGTGTTGGCTTACTACAGCAAAAGTCTTAATTTCTCTTCAAAAATTTCTCTGAAGAGAAATTAAGACACAAGTTGAAAGGAACTCCTTGCAATGATTAAATCTATAGAATATTTTCAGCACTATCTGTGTGGAAAAAAAGTTTGGGGCCAGGACAGATCAGAAATCCCTGCAATTTTTTTTTTTATATTTAGGAATAAGGAGGAACAGCTTGTTCAGTGATTGGAAAGACGGCAGTGTTATTATTTCACAGTCATATACAAGAGGGGGCACAAGCATGGTAACCGTGATACCCTGTCCAGATGGCCTTGTTGGGAGGAGAATACCATAAACAAGAGAGCAAGGAACTGGTTGCTCAAGGGAATGACTGTGCTCATAAAGACAGATGAAATTGCTGGTACATTCACTGGAACAATGGAAGTGGGCTGTGAGAATGAACTGTTGAGCAGTTAAAGGCCTCCCAAAGAAAGGATCATAATATGAAAATAGTGAGAAACCGGAAAAATCAAATGGCAAATGTAGACACCCTGGAATCTATTATCTCCTCAGAATACCAAAGTAAAAGCTCTCTGGTCACCATGAGAAAACTTGGAATTTAAAGATTAAATGTTGTACTGGAGATGGGAAAAAACTATGCATTATGGATGCAGGTATCAACTGATTATATCAGATATCTTGAAAAAGGAGGTACTGAGATTATGGTGTGATTTTAAGATGGCTGAATATTTTGGATTTACAAAAACCTTGGCCAAGCTAAGAGAATTTCTATTGGAATTCAAGGATAACGTATAAATTTGATGCAGGAACCATGGTGTTTGCACTGCGAAAGATTCCCCTTAATACAGGGAGAGCCCAAGTGCAGCAGTATCTCATGGGGGTACCGATGGAGTGCCTTGCTGTTGATGAGGTTGGGCCTTTGTCTGTGACAGAGGCCGGTAATCAATATTTGATGGTAACTCTGGACTACTTTACAGAGTGGCGTGAGGTTTACCAATAAGAAACCAAGAGATCATGATGGTTGCAGAGGTTCTGGTAAAATAATTCTTCGCCAGAATTGGTGTCTAGCTGATGCACACAGATCATGGGAGAAACTAACTCTTGAATCTCACCTGCTAAAAGACTCTCAGAACCTACAAAACTTGCACCATCACATCAAATTTGATGGGATGGCGGAAAAGGTTCCATTAGACCTCTGTAAAACAGCACCAAAAGGGACTAGGACCAGCATAGCCCTTTCCTTTTGATAGCTTATACAATCTTAAAGTATGCTAGCACTCCTCATGTCTTGGTATAAGTTAAGGAACCCAGCAATCTTCTTGTATGGTGTTCCTGAAGAGGAACAAAGAGATTTGAACTATGTAGAAACTCTAAAATCTAAAATTGAAAAAGCTCACACCCTTCTTAGGGAAAATCTCAGGAAAGCCTCTGATACAATGAAAAGGCTTTACATCATAGTTAAATGGTGAAACTTTTAAAAAGGGGACCTGGTTTGTTTCCAAAATCCTAGGAGAAGGAAGGGTAAGAGCCCTAAGATGGATGAACCTCAGGAGGGACACTATGCAGTACTGAGACACATAAATGAAGTTGTGTATAACAGGATACGATAGGGTTCCAGAACAAAATCCAAAGTCATGCATAAAGGACTATATGAGACATTATCAGAGGGACAGAATCTCAGCTTGACCACCCAGAGAAACTGAGACTGTAGCTGTGGAAGCTGAGGCTGGAAGAGTTGCAACAATCACAGATTCCCATTAGAACAGAAGCAAAGTGTCTCAGCCAGCAGAATCCACAGAAACAATGGACTCTCTTCAGGAACCCACTGAAAGTAGCTCCTTCTTGGCTGGCTGAAAGGAAACCAGGTAGGAAAAGGCAACTCCAAGAAGATTTGAATGGAAGTAAAATTGATTTGGATTGATGATGTGAAAATATCCTCACGGAAAAATACTATATAAATAAGCAAATAGTTAAACTTATATGTATTTTTAAATTTGTTTAAAGTATTTCTTTTCTTTCTATTTGGGATAAGTCATTCGGGGCATCAATGTTTTAAACTGCACTGGGATGATGGGCAAAGCCTCAGCAGGGCTAAACCAAGTTGTCTGAGGGGTTTCTCTGAAATTAGTTGCAAACACAGGAGCTAAGGATTCTTTGGCAAACAGAGAGCATTAGAGGTAGAAAGTGAGAGTAGTCATGATAGTCTTTGAGAGGGAGCAAAAGGACAGATCTCCTCGAACTCACTGGAAAGGCAGTCTTGGAAATTGAGCAGGGAAATTACCTGCTGTTTGTTTCTAGTGATTAAGGGAAACAAGACTTTGTGTATACTCTTTGTGAATAAACAGGATTGCACCAAAGCAATACCGGACTTGTGCAATCAATTTATCCTAAAGGAAATAGCCCATCAAACCCCCAAAGAGGCAACAATAAAAAAATAACAGAGAGGAAAATAAAGATATTTAAAACAAAAAATAAAATCATTTTAAATTAAATTTACAATTTAGTTATCTAAATATGGAAATAAAAAGGCAAAAAGCAAAAATGTGCACATTAGCACATAACAAATTTGGCCAAAAATTAGGAAATGTTACCAAAATGATCCTAATATAAACTTTGGTATGTTATGCTCCCTGTATTTTTTCAAAATGTCACCATTTTGCTCTCACTGAAGAATTTAGACTCCCAAAATCTTTGGTAGCACTTGATGAGATTTTCTCTTTAGGCCTATGCAAAAAAACATATATGCCCAACACATTAATCTTTGGATTTTGGAGAAAAGAATTTTATTTAGTGAGCAACCTACTAAAAAAAATTATGAAAATATTCTACTTTTTTCTTAAAACCTTACCAAACAAAAACAAAATACCTTTTGCTCATTCAGCAGGTCTGTAATGGTCTGTGACATTTCATCCAAACTTTGTACTGTTTTTACCAGGTTATGTAGAGCAAGTACATGCTGGTGAAGAGGTTCAAAGTCACAAAGTATGGGAACCCTTCAAAAACAAAGTATTTTTAAATTTTAATTTCTTCAATAATACAGTATTACAAATTCAATTTAAAATTTATAGATACAGTAAACAATCTAATCCTGATTTATTCATTTTCTTTATTTCACCAACTTTGCAGGGAATAAACTACGGCAACAACTTTGTTACATGTTCTTTACATTAGCAACTCTAAGTAGTTTCAGTGACCGTGTTCTTTCAAATGACAAAAGAAACAATTTAGATTTAAAGTAACATTTCTAAGAAGTTTTAGGTTAACTCCAGGTTATGTTCTACCTCTCCCTCACCCCCAGACATGTTTATGAGTAATACGTAGCGTTACAATAACTCTAAGAAGTGATGAACACTATACTTAAAGGAGATCAAATTACAACTGATTTCTCAGATGTTTTTAAAAAGAAACAGAGTGGAAAGATTTACTATTACACTATTAAAATTGAAAGAATTTAACACAACTTGCTAACCCATAAACATTTTCCCCAAAAATATTACAATAAGTCTTTGGGAAAAGATATTAATTCTTAACGGCAGAACTCTCAAAGCTGTGTATATGAAAAAAAAAAACAGGATGATGAGTTTGTTGTGATCATGATGCAAGTGTCTCATGCCAAGTCTCAATACTCCCCCCCTTCAAAACTTAAATCCCTTTAAATTACATATGAACAGGAAAAGCAACATTAATACTAATATGATTAAAGTTGAACTATGAATATAACAAAAAAGGATGCGGTTTATATTAAACAATAGATAAGCATTAAGAAAGGTTTGTGTGTGCAAAATATCGTATGTTAAACATTGTCACAGATTTTAGATTCACAATAAATGTAATATTAATTTAACAATTCAACACCTCACTGTCTGGTATTCTTATACAAGTAATTTATTGCAGTAACGAATGGTGAGATTATTGAAAAATAATTACAAAAAATATTGACAAAAATATTGAGGAAAAATATTGACAAAAATTTTGATGGGCCCTTGAAGATATTTTAAAGAGAATTCTATGAGCAGGTGCCTTGTTATAAAGCATGGAAGCTTTTAAGAATTTCTAACCTACCAACAACAGTGAATGCACTTAAACTGTCCTAGCTACTTTAATTAATTTATTCACCCAACCTTGATCAAAACACTGCTTCCAATTTTATGGATGTATTCTCTTCCCACTGAGGGCTGTTCTATACTAGAATATGAGATTGACACAGCCATGTTGCTCAGGGGTGTAAAAAATCCACACCCCTGAGCAACATATATAAGCCAAACTCAGTCTGCAGGCAGACAGAGGTAGATTGACAAAAGAATTTTTCTCTTATCCTAGTTACTGCCTCTCAGGGAGGTGGATTACATATGCCAACAACAGAACCCCTCCTGTTGACATAGGTAGTGTCTACATTCAAGCACTAGAATGGCAGCTCTGCTCATTGTAGCATTTTACGTGTAGACGAGCCCTGGAATACAAACATGTAGAGCCAATTTCAGCCTCAGCTGGCCACCTAAATTTAACCCCTGGACCAGTGGTCCCCAAACTGTGAGGTGAGCCCCCCTGGTGGGGGCACAGAGGAATGTTCGGGGGGGTGTGCAGCAGGGCCTGGGCCAGCCCCCATGGGGGGCGGGGGCAGGGAGGGAGTGCCACCCAGCCCCGCTCTTCCGCAAGCTGCAGCTCTGTTCTGTCCCCAGCCACAGTTCCACCTCCAGCTCTACCTTCAGCCCAAGTTTCACTACAGAGCCAACTGTGTAATAATGGGGTGGGGCGCGGGGGCATGGACAGTTTCCATTACTGGTAAGGAGGGGGCCTTAGACTGACTGCCGTAAATGACAATCAAGCCCTGAAGAATGTGGCTGGGGGATCCAATGACCATGTTTAATGCATTTCCTATTGTCCTGCATGGGAGTGAGCGGTTTATTCCTGTCTGACCAAAATCAGTCAGGCAGAAAAGTTTTGTGAAGAAGTCATGTAATCCAATGCTGAACAATCCTTGTGATTGTTCCATAAGGGAGCTAGAGTTGTGAGAGAAGAGAGGCCCCACAGGCCTGATTTGTCCTTTTCAACCACAAAAGCCAAATGTTAACTGCAGAGAAAAAAAAGAGCTTTTCCTTTGATCAAGATAAGCCTGTCAAGCAGCTCACTACCACCCCAATTTCAAGCTATTGGCCCAGTGTTTTTATACATTTTGTACACCGTCTACGTATTAAAGGGGCTAGTTTTTCTTTGATACAACAGGCATAGAACTCCTGTTAATATTATGTGAATTAAGGGAAGAAAAATATAAATACAAACCTCTTTAAACAGGACAGTTTCACTTCCATTATACAGAAAACAATGATGAACTGCACTGTACCCTTTTATCTGTCAGGTACTCTTTCACATTTAGGAATAAAGCTGCACCCTACTTAAATGACATCCATCATCTCCTGTCCATCTTCTGGCATAGCCAGACAACGCTACTAAAAAACTTGTATCTTTGTTTTGCTTTTTCATAATGGAGGTTTTTATGTGTGTGTTTGTTTTGTGTTCTTTAATTTCCATTCACAAAGCCACTTACCTGAGTAATGGTTGCACTTCTGAAGGACAAAAAGACTGCAGAAACTGCAAGTCAGTTAATAAGATATCTGGAAGTTCACTGTCAAACCTGCGAGGCTTTCGTGTCTGTATAAAAGAGAAAATTTACACAATGATGAAATGATGTGTATAGTCAAGATGACAAAGGTAAGATTAAGAAGGAAAACAGTGAACAACATATTAATAGAGAACTGATTTTTTAAAAAATCTGTAGGATCTCAAAAGTTTTGATTCTTCTTATAGAATGCTAAACAAACAGCTAAATATTAATTTAACTGAGGAGTTACAATAATAAAACAGGGGGCATCCTTTTTGACCATGTATGGTACTATTATAAAATGCCAAGGAGTAAAATACTGAAAAAGCACTTTATGGGACAGAAAGTCAGAAATATAATGACAGGAGCAACATTTCATAATGATCAGAAACATGGAGACATGCCATTGTTAGAGTCAAACAAGCTGAACCAAATCAAAGCAGAAACCTGTCCAACTCACAATCATGCAAGCCCGTTAGCGATAATTTTTAATGAATCCATAAACTCGGGGGTGGTACCGTTTGACTGGAGAATAGCTAATGTGGTTCCTATTTTCAAGAAGGGGAAAAAAAGTGACCCGGGTAACTACAGGCCTGTTAGTCTAACATCTGTAATATGCAAGGTCTTGGAAAAAATTTTGAAGGAGAAAGTAGTTAAGGACCTTGAGGTCAATGCCAATTGGGACAAATTACAACATGGTTTTCCGAAAGGTAGATCGTGCCAAACCAACCTGATCTCCTTCTTTGAGAAAGTAACAGATTTCTTAGATAAAGGAAATGCGGTGGATCTAATATACCTCGATTTCAGTAAAGCATTTGATACGGTACCGCATGAGGAATTATTGGTTAAATTGGAAAAGATGGGGATCGATATCAAAATCCAGAGGTGGATAAGGGACTGGTTAAAGGAGAGACTGCAGCGGGTTGTACTAAAAGGTGAACTGTCAGGCTGGAGGGAGGTTACCAGTGGAGTTCCTCAAGGTTCGGTTTTGGGTCCGATTTTATTTAATCTATTCATTACTGACCTCGGAACCAAATGTAGGAGTGGGTTGATAAAGTTTGCGGATGACACAAAGATGGGAGGTATTGCTAATTCGGAGAAGGATCGGGATATCCTGCAGGGAGATTTGGATGACCTTGTAAACTAGAGTAATAGTAATAAGATGAAATTTAATAGTGAGAAGTGTAAGGTTATGCATTTAGGGATAACTAACAAGAATTTTAGTTATAAGCTGGGGACGCATCGGTTGGAAGTAACGGAAGAGGAGAAGGACCTCGGAGTCCTGGTTGATCACAGGATGACTATGAGTCGGCAATGTGACGTGGCCATGAAAAAAGCTAATGCGGTCTTGGGATGCATTAGGCGAGGTATTTCTAGTAGGGATAGAGAGGTGCTGGTTCCGTTATACAAGGCACTGGTGAGACCTCATTTGGAGTACTGTGTACAGTTCTGGTCTCCTATGTTTAAAAAGGATGAAATCAAACTGGAACGGGTACAGAGAAGGGCCACTAGGATGATCCAAGGAATGGAAAACCTGTCGTATGAAAGGAGACTCGAGGAGCTCGGTTTGTTTACCTTAACCAAAAGAAGGCTGAGGGGGGATGTGATTGCTCTCTTTAAATAGATCAGAGGGATAAATATCAGGGAGGGAGAGGAATTATTTCAGCTCAGTACTAATGTGGACACTAGAACGAATGGATATAAACTGGCCGTCGGGAAGTTTAGGCTTGAAATTAGACGAAGGTTTCTAACCATCAGAGGGGTGAAGTTTTGGAACAGCCTTTCCGACGGAAACAGTGGGGGCGAAAGACCTCTCTGGCTTTAAGATCAAGCTTGATAAGTTTATGGAGGGGATGGTTTGATGGGATACAGTGATTTTAGTCAATGGTCAATGATGGGATATTAAAAGTTACTACAGAGAACTTTTCCCGAAGGTCTGGCTAGAGAATCTTGCCCGCATGCTTGGGGTTCAGCTGATTGCCATATTTGGGGTCGGGAACGTATTTTCCTCCAGGGTAGATTGGCAGAGGCCCTGGAGGTTTTTCGCCTTCCTCCGCAGCGTGGGGCAGGGGTCGCTTGCTGGAGGATTCTGAGCGACTTGAAGTCTTTAAATAATGATTTGGGGAGTTCAACAGCTAAGTCAAGGGAGAGAATTCTTCCAGGAGTGGGTGGGTCAGGTTTTGTGGCCCGCATCATGAGGGAGGTCAGACTAGATGATCAGAATGGTCCCTTCTGACCTTAGAGTCTATGAGTCTATGTTATATTTGCTAGCCACTTCAGACAATTTAGGATGGTGAATATATTCCATTCCACCATCCAGTGAATGTGTGAAAAATATGGGAACCTTCTGCTTGCTTTTAATCACCTAATAAATTCTATGGCAGTATTATGCCGGTCAGAGTAGATCATACTGATCTCTCCTGGCTTCAAAATCTTAAATCATTTTTTCCCCCCCTCACTGAAAATATCTGTATTTATAATCCCACAAAATTTTAACTTGACTTTAAAAAGAAGAGTACCAAGTTGACACTTCCCCTAGTATCATACTGCCATCCATGAACAGTTCTGAATCAAAGTGCCATTACACAGCTTATATTCTTAATTTTTTATATCTCTTCATAGCCAAGAGACAGTACAGGTATTCTGAACTCATGGCTCAGTGCAAAACCAGTGTAAAATGTGCTATTCAACAACAAAAATTCAGAAGTACTATCAACCAACCTCCCTAATTTGAGAGATTGGTATTACTTAATTTAAAACGGGATGGGCAAACTATGGCCCGCGGGATAGATCTATCCCTTCAGGGCTTTGGATCCAGCCCGTGGGATTGCCACCCCCGTGGTATCGCGGGCCCCGCGCCGCTCCCAGAAGCGGCTGGCACCACGTCCCTGCAGCCTCTGAGAGAGGGTGGGCAGAGAGCTCTGCATCCTGCACTTGTCTGTCGGTATCTCCCCCGAAGCTCCCATTAGACGGGAATGGGGAACCGCAGCCAATGGGAGCTTCGGGGGAGGTACTGACAGGCAAGTGCAGCGCACAGAGCTCTCTGCCCCCTCTTCCCCAGGGGCTGCAGAGACGTGGTGGAGGCCACTTCCCAGAGCAGTGCAGGGGCCAGGGCAGGCGTCACTGCCACCCCGGAGCTGCTCCAGGTAAGCGGCACCGGGCCGGGGCCCGAACCCCTCCTGCACCCTGCACCCCAACTCCCTGCCCTGAGCCCCCTCCTGCACTCCTCCTGCCCCCCAAGTCCCTCCCTGAGCCCCCTGCTGCGCCTTGCACCCGTCTGCATCCCAACCCCCTGCCATGAGCCCTCTGCCTGCACCCCAACCCCTTCTCACTCTCTGCACCCCTCCTGCACCAACCTCCTGCCCTGAGCCCCCACCCTCACTGTGCACCCCCTCGTGCACCCCAACCCTCTTCCCTGAGACTCCTCATACACCCCACACCCTTCCTTTGCCCCAACCCCTTGCCATTAGCCCCTTCCTGCACACATCACCCCCTCCCACACTCCCTCCTGTACCACAACCCCCAGCCCTACATTCATGGCCCTGATAGCATTTCCCCACACAGATGTGGCCCTTGGGCCAAAAAATTTGCCCACCCCTGGTTTAAAACATCTGAAAATTGATTTTTTTTTTTTTTTTTTGCTTAACTTTGCAAATGAGTGTTCCAATCCAGGCAGCCTATTAACTGCTAGACTTGCAAAGTAACTTTGCCTACACTAATGTGTGAATATTCATATATTGATTTTCCTACAGAAACTATGATTATACAAATGCATTTAAAAGCCTCAAGTTTCTGACTGTAGTAGAATATATAGCATGGAATACATACACAAAAGGATGGAGGCCAAGAGTCAAGGCCCCTAAACAAACGATTCCTTAAAAAAGACTTCCCTGTACAAAGAAACAAACTTTGGTTATTTAGCAGTAATGCACACAACATTCAAACACACCACAAAGATGGAACACAACAATCTATTGTACATGTAAGTATTGCACTAACTCTGGCAGCTCACTACACATTTGCATTCTTTGACAGATAATGTCAAATTCCTGCAGGATTTCAGACGAAAAAGCATGTCAGAATTCTGTCGCCCATTCAAGCCTTTTTCTTTTTTCATGGTGGCCCTCATACCCAACCAATCATGCTCTTTATAGATCTCCGAATATCTTCTCTCCTCTTCAAAGTTTCCCTCCAAAATCCCTTTTTACTGTTAATCTTTTTTAATCCAACACTATTTACTACTCTTTGTTTGCTTTGAATTTAATAAGTAGGGCAAAAGAAATCAATAATAAGCTTCACAACGGGCTGGCGTTAAAAGGTGCCCTGGGTGAACTTGTATTCTGGCACCCCTGGCCCCCGCTGTCTCCCCCGGCTCCCCACCCATCTCCTGCATTGCCCTTGCTGTCTCCCTGGCTCCCCACTCATCCTCCCAATCTCCCCTGCTGCCTCCCTGGGCTCCCTCCCCCGCATTGTCCCCCGGCCCCTGATGCCTCCCTGGGCTCCGTCCCCCCATTGTCCCCTGCTGCCTCCCTGGGCTCCCCCATCCCCATTATCCCTCAGGCCCCTGCTGCCTCCCTGAATTGCCCTCCTGCATCGCTCCCAGGCCCCTGCTGCCTCCCTAGGCTCCCCTCCCCCATCACTCCCAGGACCCACTGTCTCAGTGCCACAGTTTCTCGAGCTCCCTTTCGCGGCCTTGCACCCCAGGCCTGCCCCACTCCTTGTGTCTTGACCATAGAGCCGCCCCTAACCATGTCACTCTGGGTGGTTACCCACATTGCCCACCTGTAAGGCCAGCCCAGCTTCACAGAAAAAAATAAGATTAATCAAATTCTTTGTTTTTAACTTTGCCCTGCCTTTCTCTACTTCTTTTGCCTGTTATTTCAAGTGTTTGCCCAAATGCTCTTCAAGAAAGGACTTTTTGCTGTTTCTGTAAAGCACAGCACAAGTTCTGCCACTGAACAAATATTAAGCAGCAACATCAAAAAAGTTACTTTAACAAGATTAATATAGAAGTTTGTATAAATCAGTTTAAAATAGCTATTGCATTAAAGAATAAAAAAGTTAAATAACTAAAGTTTTTTAAACAAAGATTTTAAATTAGCTGCAAATTTTTAACAATATTTTGAATTAAATATATGGCAAGGTTTACTAATTTGTTGGCACACTTCTTTGTTGGCACACTTTAGAAACATAACTCAATTTATAATATATTTTGTATTTGTATATATTTTGTACATATCAAATTTAAAGTTATTTCTATTCACATGAACATCACTTATACTACATATCATCACTCTGGGTACTCCAAACTCTGCTGTTAAGACAGCTCAAGTATACAGTGTTCGTTGTTTGAAAACTACAGAAATGCACTAAAATGGTAGTTGTGATTTAAGTTACAGAAGAGGAAAACACTTACTAAACAATTTCCCAAAAGATTCCCTTTTTGCCTTTTCAGCTTCATATAGATGTTTCCCATCTTTTATTAAAGCAACAGCCCACTACAAAAGGGAAAACACATACAGTTAGCATGGTAAGTCAGTTCCTATGATCACACAAAGGTAAAACCTTGAAATTATTTAACTTGCTTACCTCCCTGTAGTGTTTTATAAACATTTTTCTCCTTACAACCTCAACAACAGCTAAACAGTACATTTGAGGAACGGTACTGAGAGCCTCTACAATCTTGACTCTTTCTAGCAGCTCTGTTACAAGGCGAAACAAGGCTTGCAGTTTCTCTCCATCTTGGTCCGCATGAAGCATCACAAAGCAACACCATCTACAGAGTAAAATATACCAGTAGCTTCAAGATCATCAGACTTTTAAAAGGAAAGCAAGGTTTCAAGGATGTTATACTGATGCACATTTATCACAATTAAGTTCACACCATGGATTATTTTTTCCTTAGAGTCTCATTTTGCTTTTAAAAAGATAGCAGTTGATCAGTCACCTATTTATTTTGTTTACGTTGCGGACAATATGTCTATTTCCTGAAAAAGACACTAACAATCCTTCCCAAACACTGTTTTTATTCATATTTTTCATGCTGACAATGCCCTGAAGCGTACAGGACAGCTGCAGACTGAGCAAGACACTTTAGTTTCCATTGAGCAAGGCTGAATATGATTACGCTAATCACCATTTAGTTCCGGACAGCATCTGTCTCATACCGCAAATGTTAAACAATGCCTTCATTTAATTAGGCTGTCATTGCATGAAATCTTTATATTAACATGCTGTAAATAAATGACAAATTACTAACTAGTTTAACTTATTCTATCTCATCACAAACTGCGGAAAATTATTCTGTTTAAAACATGTATTCTGAAAGCATTACTCCGCTTTTAAAGCACCAAAACCTACGTAATTGCTTATCACAGGTCACATGAGACATTTTGTCCATTTACTGCCAATTCCTTGAAACGTTTTCACCAATTTGGATTGTATTAAGTACAAGAAAAATAGTTTTAGCTATTGTACAAAAAACACATACTATGCCATATTACTGTGCCTGACTTACATCACAGACATCATATAATATATGCAATTTCAATCTTCACCACATTTCTTCCCTCCTCCCCCCCCAATCTATCTGTATTAATCCAGAAAAAAATTAATCTGGTAAATACTGTATTTAAGATTTATTCATATGACACTTTATATGATAAACTCCAGTGACATAAACCAAAAAAAGCTTTAAAGAAAACTGACATCACTTACTTTAATCTGACTTGTAGATTATTTGCAAGCTCTTGTTTGGCAGTGGTACATTTCTGCTTAATATCTAACAGTTTCCTGTGATTAGTTAACATAATCATCAGTTGATTTGCATGACTCAAACACAAATCAGGTAGCACAGAAGGATCTTTCAAGTTCTCAGCTCTCTTCTGATTAGCCAAAAATCCCTATAAGAAGAGAAATGCTTGTTAAGCGGATCTGTGTGACAAAATGAAGAACGTTCGCCCGTTAGTTGCTTCTATATCAGTGTCACTGTTTACTTATTTACATAGCACATTCCATCTGTAAGGATGTGAAACAGCTTTAACAAACTTACCTGGCCTCACTCTGAGACATGATGTGATCACTGAACAAGGTGGTATTGTTCCAGGGTTTTATTCCTTAAATAAAATTCTATTAATTACTATCAACAAATAAAGAAAAAAGAACCACTGTATATTTAAATATTATTAACAAAGACCGGTGCTATTTTGTAAATGGGCTAATTTTACATCCCACAGCAAGCAAAGCAGCATACAGGGCAGTTTATTTTGTCCTTAGAACTGTAGTAATCTATATATATAATGAAGTGCAGATGGAATATTCTCACACATCAAGAGGAAAACTGTTCCTTTAGTCCTTTTTAAATCTTAAACTGTTTTGTCAAGTCTTGCAACAAAACTATTTTTATAGGCTAAAATCATTCCAGTTATCTAGTTGCCTTAATCAGGCAACTTTATCTTCTTATCGCCTGCATCATAACAGAGCATCTTGTGGACCACTTCTCCAACTCTCAATAAAATGGACCACCTCCATACCTATTTGATGTAGTGGCAATATTTTTAAAATATACTGCCAATAATTCACATTTTAAAAATTCAAATAGTAAAAAAAATAATGCTCAGTTTGACAAAAACAGTAAATGAAAAATAAAACAACAGCTAAGCATAGATGGATTTATTTCAATGATTCTGCACAACAGAGTTGGCTTTGATGTTTCTGTAAAAGTACTCTTATATTCTTATTATGTAATGCCCCCTATTGACCATAACTATACATGCAAAGATAATAATTCCGAGCTTTCATAGCTCAAAAATGTTCTTTAAAATTATATTAACCCAGAGAGTAATGTTTACTTTTGTCTTGTGCTTGAATACTTGTATTACCTGATTCCTACATGAAAAATAATTAAAATATTTTCCACCGGGGAATCAAATTGCAGCCAAGACAAGTTCCTGTCTAATATTATTTTGACCTCCAACTAACATTTTGGCTTCATTTCATGTATTACTTGTATTTGTTGATAAGGCATCTGGCATGTCATTTACTTCACAAATTATATATATATATATATATATATACACACATACACACACACACACACACACACAGAAATAAAGCTAGAAATTACTTACTTTTTTCATGAAACATTAAAACTATTTATATTATTTATATCGTTTCACTACTATCTATATCTATATATTTTTTTTAATACACAGGAGTGCCCATCACTGTCTTGGGAACTGAACAGTATTACAACTTTCCCACCAACTTCTTATTATATTTATATCTATGTACTACTAGTTTGAATAAGCCAGATAAGATTAATCGCCATGGTGCCACATAGGGAGAGGTATTTTCTCAGGTAGTCAGGACACAAGCCAGGCACAGTTGTAGTAATCCAAGTTAACACACTGAACTGCACCCAAACCAAAAAGAGAGTAAATTAATCCTCTGCAGAATTGGTGTAATATGCTTCCTGAGGTTCATACCATGAAACAGGCGGGCAACTGCAAATCAGTCAATCATTTAAACTCAAACATTCAACAATTCAAAAGGCATAATACACAAAAACACCTTTTGTGTCATTGTCCCTACCATTTCCAAAACGGTGTGTTGGAGCGGGAAGGACTAGAGGAGGAACAGATCAAAGGTACAAATGACAGAGATATACTGACATTCAGTAGGAGTTACCTGACATTTGCCTCTTTGAAAATCTCCACCAAAACGGTTAAAAAGTTACTGTCTCGAAAGGTGACAGTGAACTTATTACTGAAGTTTCCTATAAGTCTTAACAATTGTTCCAAGTTAGTACTCTTTCATCAATTTTGTAACTTCTACAAAACACAATGTGCTAAAAATAGATAGTTTACAAAATGTTAAAGACTCGTTCAATTGCCCTGCTATTTTACCATGGCTATTCGCTGCTCTTGGAAGAGTGCAGTAGTAAACAGCAACTGCAACATCACTATGCTCTCTTCCTCTTCCATTATTGGCTGAGAAAAAATGATTTCCCAAGACCTAATATTAATAGATTTCAGAAATTTCAATAAAAGATCTTTTAGATTTTATCATTTCCCTTATGGCATTTTCAACCCAAACACTAATATATTAGCAAGTACACGAAACTCACTAGTCTAGGTTCAAAATCTGAACATAGTGAAGAGAAAAACTAAACAACTGGCATAAACGGGGAAAAGTTAATTTTAGCAATGGAAGAAGTTTTAAGCAAAGGGTGGGTTTTTTTTCTTTAGGTATAAAAGCTAACCAGAGTCATTTCTAAAAACAGTACTTCATAGAGCAATTAGGTGTCATCATATATTAATAAAGGCATTGTTTCATATTTTGAAGCTTAACATATTATCCTTAACAAATGAACTGTGTTCTTTCACTTCTTGATATTAATTAGCTCTAATATATACATTCTACATTTTCCCATCAGATCAGTAGACACCAAAAGATGACCGGTGGGGAGAAATGTTAAAGACCTCCTTAAGTTAACTGCATGTTACTATGGTGATAAGGTGATGTAAATGCTAATGAGTTAAAAGGAGAACTAGCCAACTGGCCTATCAGATGAAAAGCCGCCGGATAATATCAGGGTAACACTGCAAAGACAGACAGGAGTTCAACTCTCATGTATATTAATAAGCTTTGGTAGGTGTATGAGTAACTTATTGTAAATGGTGTCAGGCTGATGGCTGTAGGTCATCTCTTCCTGTCCCTCAACAGTAGCCAGCCACGGAGACCAGACTTTTGCATAGGTGCAGGAAATAGGGGTGCAGAGGGTGATGCAGTACCCCGGGTTTTGCACCCAACATCCCGGCCGCTGGCCCCGTGCCCCTGCTACCCCACTCAGCCGCCGGCCCCGCACCCAGGGTCTCTGCTGCCGTCCCAAGGACCCGCTTGGCTGCGGGCCCCAGGGGCTCCGCTGCCAGCGTCGGGGTCCTGGTCACCGGCCCCAGCTCTAGGACGTGGTGAGGGGTGTACACAGGGTTAAGGGGAGGGTGCAGCTCAGCACCCCACTCCAAAAACTGTTCCAGCACCACTGGACTTTTGTCTAATACTAGAGTTTAAAGAGGTCATCAGTGTTATTCAATACCATAATCAGTAAAGGCTACAATTGGGTGGCACATCTTTCACTGTGTTCGGTCCTACGCAAAGGCAACTATTACCGCTTTACAACAGAGGCCTTGGCAACTGTATGCCCTGCCTCCCACAATGGAGGAAAAATGCACTGGTCATTTTGTTGACTGGCAAGTGCACACTGTCCAGGCACTAACATAACCCATTCCTGTGAGTATAACTCAAAAGAGCATGAAACTGCCAAACAAGTTCACACCTTCTCCCATGCCAGTCCTTACCTGTGGGAAAAGCTCCCAATCAAAATCCTCCTTCAAGACTTTTTTTCAAAACTCACCTATTCTGTAATGCACACAGAAAAGTGCTGTTAATGGCTAGATAAGTAGAGAGCTGTGATTACTGGTTCTGACTTGCTAATAATTGCCCATGTCCTCTTATTCCTGTTACTCCATTTTCCCCAATACCCTGACCTCAGCCTACTTGTTGGTCTGATCCGCCTGGTATTTTAGACTAATGTTTTGTGAGCAGAGGCTCATTTACAGTCACCAGTAGAGGCGTATTCATATGAACTGCTCATTCCTCAAGAAGTTTCTCTGGCTCCAGATCACTGTGCAGAAGTCGTCTGTATCTTATTTTATGCAACTGAACCAGTTACATTATAATTCTTTATAAAAGTAAGCCAAATTTAGAGGTATACAATCCAGTTTGCACCAGCATTTCTAAGTTAAAAAAAAAAAATCCTATGATAAGAGGATTTCAAGACTCTTAGTACAGTTACATGTTGGCAGAAATGAAAGAAATGTTTAAAGTCAAAGAGCAGCAGAACAATGTTTTGATTGTTAGCTTTTTAATTGGATTCGGTTGCCTCCCCTTTTTGAATATTATTTATTTGCTGGTCACTAAAAAGTAAGTGGACCGGAAAAAGCAAGCTTAATCATCACAATCACTGGTACCCGCAATGGCTTGAGGGAACTGTTATCTACCACAGTACCACTGCGTCTGTTATTCTGATCCTGCAAGATGCCCTGTGCAAATCAAGCCAGACGTAACCAGTTGATATCAAAGGCCCTGCCAGCTTCAGCTGAATCTTTAATACCACCAGTCATGTGAACATGAGGTACTTGCCATCTCTGCCTCTCTCATACGAGTCATTTTTCCTTCCTTTCCCTATTTCTCCATTAACAGATTTATTTGGGCATAAGCTTTCATGGGTAAAAACCCCAATTCTGCAGATGCATGGAGTGAAAATTACAGATACAGGCATAAATATATATTGGCACATGAAGAGAAGGGAGTTACCTTACAAATGGAGAACCAATATTGAAGGCCAATTCAGACAGGGTGGATGTGGTCCACTCCCATTAATTGATGAAGAGGTGTCAATACCTAGAGGGAAAATTGCTTTTGTAGTGAGCCAGCCACTTCCAGTCTTTATTCAAGCCCAAATTGATGGCGTTAAGTTTGCAAATGAATTGTAGCTCAGCAGTTTAATTTTCACTCCATGCATCTGAAGAAGTGGGTTTTTTACCATGAAAGCTTATGCCCAAATAAATCAGTTAGTCTTCAAGGTGCCACCTTGTTATTTTTGTGGATACAAAGTAACACGGCTACCCCTCTGATATTTCTCCATTCTCACTTTCCTCTTTTTGCCTTCTGTGTAATAAGAATTTTATTAACTTAACTGGCAAAGACAAATCCTTTCCTGGCAATACTGAAGACTATAATGAAAACATCAAGCTGAAAGCAATGCCTTTGACAGCCCACTGCTGATGAAAGGATGCCAAGTCTCAAAGACCATGTGCTTTTCCTACAATTTCACAGCAACTAGGTTGCAAATGAGAAAGTATCAGACACAGAAGCTGCACTTTTCCCCACATTGTGTAAGTTGTTTTTTGTTTGTCTGTTTTGGTATCCCAAAGGAAAAAGAACTGAACAATAGCAGCTCAAGACAATCTTTTGTCAAACAAATTTTCTGTTTTCCTCCAAAAGACAACAAATACAATCTTTAGTAATTTAGTAATAACAGTAAGAAGACCATATATACCTGAAGAGAAAGCGAATAAGCAAAACTGTTAACATGTAGCCTTATTAACTTTTTTCCATTTCAAATGCTCTCACTGTTTTTCTTCTTTCTGTGCACGTAATAAATCATTAAGAATATTTGTAAAGGTGGTCATTCAAATGGGAGGAGGCCAGTTATAACTTGACACAAAACTCGAGACCACACTTGTTTAATGTTTTAACAATAAATACGTTTAAAAAAAACAAAAACAAAAAAACACATTAACCTTTGTGGGGCTAGACACCGTCTCATCAATACAACACTCTGCATGTCTTCTTGGTTAGTCAAGCAATGGCAAAACTGGTTAAAGGCTATACAAGAAATGTCCCATCTCCCTATGCAGACAATGCGTGCACTCCCTATGTGCATGCACAGAACCAGTGTAGGTTTTAAGTGGTGTAGAGGGTACTTTGGTGGCTCTGTCATTCTATGGTAAATCTCACCCTTTTTAAAATTTAACAGATGAGTGTTGAAGCAAGGTAACATACAAGTTTATGGTCTCACCTTTCAATTTCAGTTTAAGAAATTGTTTTACTTCTGCATCTCCATCAAAAGGGTCTTTGGTTATAATGAAAGAAATTTTGTGGTTGCCTGGATTCAGTAGGTACCAGTTCTTTGAATTTCAACACTGTGTTCCATGAGTTGAAATTGTACCTTCGCAGGATTTCCTGTTGGTTGGCAATCCTGAGCTGGAGCCCCCAGGTTGAGCAGACCTTCCAGCTGAAGAAGTCCAGCTTTTTGGAGTCTTTTGGGGTCAGTTCCTAGTGCCCCTGTTTCTCTCTCATTCTCCGCGGCCACCACCAACGAGCAGGGCTCCAGGTGAGTAAACAAGTACTCGTGCCCCTTAGAGGGGACAAAGTATTTTCTCTCTCCCCCCTTCGCTGTTGGGGGAATGCAGGCAGGGGTTTGCCACAGAGTTTTAGTTTTGACGTGGGGCAATGCCACCCTTGATGGCCCCTCTGGGGCCATAATGTCAACCATCGGGTCTTCCGATTCGACTACCTCCTCGGCCTACAGCCCCATATTGTGAGCCAATATGCAGGCTCTGTGCAGCAGGTCCTGGTGCACTCCACTGTCAATAGGGAGTGGCCCAGAGGAGGAAGTCCCCACCACTGTTTTATCCGGGGAGGACGATGATGAGGCCAGAGGAGGCACCGGGCATTCCTGGCCCTCTCTGGGTATATCCTGCTCTGTACCATGCTCCTCGGTGCCAATCTCAAGTTCAGCACCGGTGGCAGGCTTGGGATCTGGACATGGCTGCATAGCCTGTATTGATGTCATTGTGGAGCCCCAAGAGGTGGGACAACTTGTGGCTGGCAGGGGCACTCGTGGTTCTGACACCACGGAGTGGGAACCTTTGGAGCGAGTGCCTTCGGTCTGGTGGTAAGCCCTCGGTGTCTAAAAGTGCCACCATGCGGGCACCTGCCACTGCACTTGCCCTGACACTACTCCCATGTCCTGCCTTCTGTTGCGGTCCCACTGGCACCAACTATGAGTTGAATAACAGGACTCTGCCTCTGAGTCAGATGATGTGGATCTGGAGCGTGAAGCGGTTCCAAGCGGGGCAGTGCTGGGGAACAGTGCCACATGGCCAGTGCCATGGGGAGCAGTGACCTCCACATCAGTGCAGGCTTGCCTCTAGACATCGCCCTGCATTGCAACGCCAGAAGTCTATCCCAGCTGGCAGTGGACTGCAGCCTCGAAAGTGTCCAGGGTGGAAGGGAGTTCCAGCTCCTGCACCGGGCACCTGTGCTGAGCAGAATCCACTCAACGGTCCTCCTCGGGGCTGAGGTCAACGGGGCTGACTCCTGTGTTGTCGGCGCTGGGTGCTGGACGTACTCAGGCACCACTGGCTGATCCGGCAGCTTTTGGTATGGGAGAGTATCCCATTCTGTTTTCCTGTGCCTCTTATGCAGCACTGGGGAGTGTGAGCAGTGCTGCACTGCCTCCACTGGCTTCGATGCTGGGAAGCGACGACCAGAGGCTGGTGCTTGGTGCCGGATCCTGCTCGGTGCTAGATTCCATCAGGATCTGTTTCAGCCTGAAGTCCTGCTCTTTCTTCGTCCTCGAGCAGAACCCTTTGCAAATCTTGCACCATTCTGTTTGGTGCACCTCCCCCAGACACTTGAGACAAGAGTTGTGGGGGTTGCCTGTTGGCATGAGCTTATGGCAGGTTCCACAGGAGGAAAAGGAGGAAAGGGAATCTGGGGGGGGAAAAGCCCCCACTCCTACTAAAACTAACAACTGAACACTAAACTTCAACTATTTACAAAACTAAGCTATGAGACTACAAAACTAGGGGAAACACTTGCAAGAGCAAGTGACTGCAGTTCCAATGACTATCACTGGCGGTAAGAACTGAAGAGGCAGCAGGTCAACAGGGACCTATATTCACCGCCATGAAGGTGCCCCTCCAGGCACCATGAAGGCGCCACTCCAGGGTGTTCCATAGCCAACCCAATGGATGCTGCTAGGGGAAAAACCTTCCGACGACTGTACATGCAGCGCGCACACACCTAATTGGAATCGACATGAGCAAGCACTCGAAGAAGAATATCTTTTATTAGACCAAATTCTGTTGGTAAGACAGACAAGCTTTCAAACTTACACAGAGCTCTTCTTCTGGGAAATTTATTCAGTGTCACAGCTAAATACAAGGTGGAACATTGTCACGCTGTCTGGAGTGGCTAATGACTGTAAATGCCAACTTCAGAGCAGAATGTCAAAAAGCCAGGTAGACACCCCAAACTGGTGGTATGCTCTATAATTAGACTTCACTAACCCAGTAACAAATGTGTACTCCTAAAGCACTATAACAATCTTACTTCAGAATCACAGAGATTCCAGTCTATCTTGCCATCCAGGCAAGCTGGACTTAGAGACAAATGGTCACTCACACCAAAGATCAAAAAATATCAAAACATTTATATCAAACCAGTTTCTGCAGAACATTAATTGCAGGTTTAAGAATGGAAATATGTTGCTACAGTGGCAAATTTCAAACATCATTATATTCCTCCAAATTCTAACCATTTCTCCTTCGTTATCTCAAATAGTAAGCAGTTTCATTTTTGCACACATTCTGAAAAGGAAGAATAAGATGTGTACTATTCCATAAATGAAATCAGAAAGCTAATGTCTTTCAGAAGCAAGGACTGGGACCCCAAATATTGTTTATAGATTCATAGATTCCAAGGCCAGAAGGGACCATTTTCATCCTCTCATCTGATCTCCTGTATAACACAGGCCACAGAACTTCCCCAAAATAATTCCCACAGCGTATCTTTTAGAAAAGAATCCAACCTGGATAGGAGAATCCACCACACCCTTGGTAAATTATTCCAATAGTTACTCTCACCATTGAAAATTTACATCTTAGTTATTTCCAGTCTGAATTTATCTAGTTTCAACTTGCCACTGGATCATGTTATACCTTTCTCTCCCAGACTGAAGAGCCCATTATCAAATATTTGTTCCCTATGCAGATACTTACCGATTAATCAAGTCACCCTTAACTTTCTCTTTGTTAAACTAAACAGACTGAGCTCTTTGAGTATCTCACTATAAAGCATATTTTCAATCATTTAATCATTATTGTTGCTCCTCTCTGAACCCTCTCCAATTTATCAACCTCCTTCTTGAATTGTGAGGGACCAGAAATGGACACAGTATTCCAGCAGCGGTCCCACCAGTGCCAAATACAGAGGTAACATAACCTCTCTACTCCTACTCAAAATTCTCCTGTTTATGCATCCCAGGATCACATTATCCTTTTTTGCCACAGCACCACACTGTGAGGCTCATGTTCAGCAGATTATTTACCATGACCACCAAATCTTTCTCAGAGTCATTGGTTCTCAGGATAGAGTCCCTCATCCCCTAAGTATGGCCCACATTGTTTACTCTTTGATATAATATTTACATGTAGCCATATTAAAATGCATATTGTTTGTTTGCACCCATTTTTACCAACCGATCCAAATCGCTCTGAATCAGTGTACTGTCGTTTTCATCATTTACCACTCCCCAATTTGTGTCATCTGCAAACAATGATGATTTTATGTTTTCTTCACTGATAAAATTATTACATAGCATAGGGCCAAGAACTGATCCCTGCAGGACCACACCGGAAACACACTAATTGTATGACAATTCCCCATTTACAGTTACATTTTGAGACCTATCCAGTTTTTAATCAATTTAACGTGTGCCATGTTAATTTCATATTGTTCTAGTTTTTTAATCAACATGCTCTGCCCTACCAAGTCAAACGTTTTACAGAAGTCTATTACATCAACATTATTGCCTTTTATCAACCAAACGTAGTCTCATAAAAAAAAGATATGAAGTTAGTTTCACATGGCCTATTTTCTATAACCCATATTCATTTATATTAAATTACATTACACTCCTTTCATTCTTAAATAAGTCCTGTATCAGCCATTATCTAGCCTAGGATCCATGTCAGGCTGACAGGCCTATAATTATCGGGGCCATCCCATCTACCTTTTTAAGAATTGGCACATTAACTTTCTTCCAGTCTTCTGGAACTTGCCCAGTTCTTCAAGACTTATTAAAAATCAACATTAATGATCCAGTGAGCTCCTCAGCCAGTTCTTTAAAACTCTTGCATGCAAGTCATCTGGATCTGTTGCTTTAAAAACATTTAACTTTAGTAGCTTCTGTCTGACATCTTACAGAGATACTAGCGGAATGGAAAGAGTGTTATCGTCACCATATAATGAGACTACATAATTTATTTTTCCCCCTCCAATAAAGAATATTCATTGAACATTTCTGCCTTTCCTGCATTACTATTGATAATTCTGCCATTTCCATCTAGAAATGAACCAATACCATTTTCAGGATTCATTTTGTTCCTAATATATTTTTTTTTAAAAACACCCTCCTGCTTATTTTCCTTATCTCTGCTGGCCAAAGCCGCCTTCTGCTTGTGCCTCTTTGCTTCCCTTTGATAATTTACACTAACTTCTTCATGCTCAGGGTTGATTTTGCGTTTAGCATCTTACATGTCCAAGTCATACCAAAATGCTCAGACAAACAGGAAAATAACCTTGATGGAAACAGAGGGGACAATATTCTCTACTTCATTCAATATATTTGTAATTTACCCAGGATTTGGGAATGTTTGATGCAAAAAATGATAATCAAAATAGTTGAAAATTTAAATACAAAAATGTGAGGACATTCTGAATTATGGTTCCAGAGCAATTTTAACGTGACCACATGTGGTATTTTATATTACTATGCAGTTTGTCAGAGCTACAGTTACAGTGAGAACTGTAATTTTGGATGTTCTCTGTGCATTTGACCACTGTTTTATATCTAGGGTTTACAGTTTCATTTGTTTTACTCTATAGAGTAAACCACCACAGCCGATGTTTTAAAACAACAAAAATCCTTAAATTTTTTGAATGAGTGACCCAGTACTGTGTCTACTTCTGTGATAACTTAAAATTACCAAATGAAATTACCAAATTTGCCCTTATGGACTGAAAATAAGGAGAAGACATTTCAGCCCAAAGGTTAATTTCTAGAACGTGAGAAGTAACCAAAAAATAAGAATCATAAGGAAAATGCACCTTCTACCCTAATAAAACCACAGCTGCCATGTTTTTGTAATATTCTTGTACATAAAGTTAAATGTGTTGGAAATTGTTTCACATAAAGAGCTATGTTTAATTGTTTTATTAGAATATTGTGCTACATTCATCTATTTCCCCCACCCCAAGAAAAAAAAAATTACCTGAGCAAGGTCTTTTTGTTCATTTACTAGTCTGCTGCAGCTAGCTATCATCTGGTCCAATGCATAAAGCCTGTCCTCAAGCCCTTTAATCGCCTTCATGTTCTGATTATCTAGTTTGGCAATAGTTTGTCGACATTCTACCAAAAAGGGCTGAATGATCTTTGGATCAAGCTAAAAGATGGAAGAAAAGAGAGACTGTAATTATACATATATTTAGTCGCTTTTAAAAAACATACTTCACACTGTATAAACAGATTTCAACTCATTAATAAAGAGACGATGACAACACTGACGTTGAATGATTGGTGCAGAGCAAAAAAAATAAATTAAAATAAAAAAATGAAATTAATATGTTACAGAGAAAACAAAATATCAAAATTCATCCAAATTATTTTGCTCTCTTAGGGTATGTCTACACTGAAGCCTAGAGAAGAGGTGGGCTTCAGAGCCCAAGCTCCAACAGGAGCCCCAACAGCTAGTTTTAGTGCCATAGTAGGAGCCTGAGCCTGTGGACCCAGACTCAGACTCACTACAGCAGGCTGCTGCTTACTGTGCAGATGTACCCACAGTTCCTTAACTTTTGATTTAGTTTTTCATTGGGAGTTTCTTCTGTAGCCCACATATTCTATTTTGTTGTTGTTATTGTTATTTTACAATTTAGTCTTTGTTCTTACTTGTGGCATAAAATTAGAAATAATTTGGGAACTATTAGGACTATGCAATCCAGGTCCTTGAAAATGGAATAGTGATTAATTTTTAAAAAATAGAAAACTAAAGTGACAGCTCTTCATAAAATAGGCAGATCTATTCACAAACAAATAATTGAGGATGTTACAGATCTGTACCAGCTCTGATTACATTTAAAACTTTTACTAAATTTAAACTAGTCACAAATTTTTTGCTGGAGGAAAAGTTTGACTCATCCACCCTTACAAGCCCACTATCACCAACAGATGTTAAAAGAGTAAGAGTAACATCTACAGGGCTTTGGAGTTATTCCTCCAATTTAACTTCAAAATTAGTGGAAAAAAAGGAGAGCCTTTCAATACAAATTCTTCAGAAATTACTGTTTCAATGGAACACAGATCTGAATAAACTAATGAAGAGCATAGAGCATGTCACCGTTGGGTAGTGTGACATAACAATTCATCTAAAACAGCTACTGCAAACCTAGTGTTGCAAGAGAGTTCAGTAAAAATTATCTTTAGGGAACTACTCTAACATTTAGTCACATGAGAAAGCTCACCCTGAAGTCTATGATACCATATACATGAGTGAATGCCTACCTGAAGAAAATGCCTACATAAAAGCCAGGAGTACATAATCTGGGACGTAAGATACTGTAGCAAATGCCAGTATTGCTGCAAATGTTGTGGGATGTAAAAATGTGAAACTTTGAAGGAGGGATACTACAACTTAAAGAGGTACTAGAGTTCCTCTTTACTCCAAAATAAAATAATAATAAAAAGGAAAGTGGGAAAAACAAAGCAAGTTGGAAAGTGATTGAACTTGGAAAAAAAAATAGAATTAGCCTGAATTTCCAGAAGAAAATATTAGTGCAAAACAACTGAAATTAAATAGCCACAACACATTTCAAATGATACAATATTTCAGGATTTATTTAAAAGCTTTTTGAGACGTCATGAAAGGCAGTTTTAAAACTGACCTACCTTGCTATGTCTTTCTAAATGAACTATTTGTACTAAGGGTTCTCAAAGATTTTCAAATACTGGACGAACTCTTAATAGAGTCGTCAACTGGATCCTCCTCCCAATTACAATCCCATTCATGACTATATATCGTCCTTGTCGCAACTAGAACAGTTGTTTACATGAAAAAGTAATATTAGGGAAGTACATTATTTTTAACTAATGCAGTTTGTTTTTGACCTTTTGGAACAAAAAGGATCTCTGTTTCTCTCATTTCACTCTTCTGCACATACTACCCTGCTGTCTGATCTCCTCTCTGCCCACCTTCTCCTGCTGCCTTTGACTCTAGTCCCATTTGCAGGATCTGGCTCCTCCTTCATTGGTAGATAGCAATTTCTGTCTATTGTAATTTCTTTCCCACCCCCTCCTGATTACATAGCAGCAGCCCTAATAGAAGCAACTACATTAGCTCCTTGTTGCCAACTGCTTTTACAAGAAGCTACACTTTTTGCATTAAGAGTCTGGATGTCTATAGAAGCAGTTAGAAGCAAGGAGCCAACACCATGCAGCATATACTAGTTCTCCCTGGATCACCAATGGTCACAGACCAGAGCTTGGAAACCACTGCTCTACAAAGAATTCGAACAACAGGAAGAATTCCATAAAGGAGATTAGCAAGAAATGCCATCATAAATCAGTTGCAGGTTCACATTTCTAAATAGCAAGTGAAAAAAAAAAATCAATAAGTTAATGCTAGCCTATTCCAGTTTTACATGTCAAAATGTCATCTCAGGATAAACATAATACCAAATAAGCATTCTGCCACAGAATATGTATTTAGATATTAGGCCTGTCAAGCGGTTAAAAAATTAATCATGATTAATCACACTGTTAAACAATAATAGAATACCATTTATTTAAATATTTTTGGATGTTTTCTACATTTTTAAATATACTGATTTCAATTACAATACAAAGTGTACAGTGCTCCTTTACATTTATTTTTGATTACAAGTATTTGCACTGCAAAAAAAACCAAAAGAAATAGTATTTTTCAATCGCACTAAAGTACTTGTTTTAGGTGAATCTCTTTACCACGAAACTTGAACTTTCAAATGTAGAATTATGTAAAAAAAACTGCATTCAAAAATAAAACAACGTAAAATTTTAGACCCTGCATGTCCACTTAGTCCTACTTCTTATTTGGCCAATTGCTCAGACAAACAAGTTTGTTTATATTTGCAGGAGATAATGCTGCCTGCTTCTTGTTTACAACGTCATCTAAAAGTTAGAACAGGCGTTCTCATGGCACTGTTGTAGCCGGTGTTGCAAAATATTTACGTGCCAGTTATGCTAAAGATTCATATGTCCCTTCATGCTTCAACCACCATTCCAGAGGAAAATACGTCCATGCTGATGACAGGTTCTGCTCGATAACAATCCAAAGCAGTGCAGACTGATGCGTGTTCATTTTTATTATTCGAGTCTGATGCCAACAGCAGATGGTTGATTTTCTTTTTTGGTGGTTCAGGTTCTGTAGTTTCCACATCGGAGTGTTGCTCTTTTAAGGCTTCTAAAAGCATGCTCCACACCTCATTCTCTCAGATTTTGGAAGGCACTTCAGATTCTCAAACTTAGGGTCGAGTGCTGTAACTATCTCACACTGGTACCTTTTTTGCGTTTTGTGAAATCTGCAGCGAAAGTGTTCCTAAAATGAACAACTTGTGCTGGATCATCATCAGAGACTGCTATAACATGAAATATATGGCAGAAAACAGGTAAAACAGAGCAGGGGACATACAATTCTCCCCCAAAGGAGTTCAGTCACAAATTTAATTAATGCATTTTTTTTTTAATTGAGCGTCATCAGCATGGAAGCATATCCTTTGGAATGGTGGCTGAAGCATGAAGGGGCATATGAATGTTTAGCATATCTGGCACGTAAATACCTTGCAGTGCCAGCTACAAAAGTGCCATGCAAATGTCTGTTTTCACTTTCTGGTGACACTGTAAATAAGAAGCGGGCAGCATTATCTCCTGTAAATGTAAATAAACTTGTTTGTCTTAACGATTGGATGAACAAGTAGGACTGAGTAAACTTGTAGGCTCTGAAGTTTTACATTGTTTTGTTTTTGAGTGCAGTTATATAACAAAAAAAAAATCTAAATTTGTAATTGCACTTTCATGACAAAGAGATTGCACTACAGTACTTGTATGAGTGAATTGCAAAATACTACACCTCTACCCCAATATAATGCGACCCAATATAACACGAATTCAGATACAACGCGGTAAAGGAGTGCTCCAGGAGGGGGGGAGGACG